>NC_135422.1:17616298-17916298 GCF_051991245.1 Festucalex cinctus | reverse complement strand
CCTGATTATCTAACCAAAACATTATTCTTAAAAAATACAGTATTCTGGTTAATATTGCGTTGGTTAAGCAGCAAAATCCAGCCATTTTTAATCCATTTCAGGTCGCGGCAATTTTTTTTTTTTTCGGCAAGCGATCGTACAACCAATCACAGCTCAGCTTCAGAAAACAGGTGAGCTGTGATTGGTCATTTGCTTGAGCACTGCGCAGCTGTGATGTCATCTTCAGTCGACAGCAAGTGGCAAAATGGCCGCCTAGGGAGATGGATACAAACATCTGGATTTTGACGCATAACTCATATTCCACAAATGTAATATTCATCAGAATGTCATGTTTTAGACGAGTGAGGTAACATAACATTGTCAAGAAATGTTTAAGGTTGTCTTCCCCTTTAAGTAAGGAGTGCGGTCATTCCAGACAACCCGGCCGCCGGTCTGTTTGCTAACCCGCTAGCTTGCTAGCACGTTAGCCTGCACTTCGCATCCACATCACTGCCTCGGTTTTGTGTTGCGTGGGTTCATAATTCATATAAATAAACGAGACACTCCAGGGAAAGTGAACTGTTGATCTGAACACATGTTCATTTGTGGAGCGCTTTCAGTGTACATGCGACCACTGAAAGCAGGGCTCTATTTTCACCATTTTGGATCCTCATTTTTTTTTTTTTTTTTATACAGTACTTGCCGCGTTTTGTATTCAAATTTGGCAGTCTTGTTAATGACACCATTCTCTCTGGTATGTCAGGACAGATAAGATTTTATTTTTGCTTTGCAGGGACTTTAAATTAAACTGCATAATTTCCTGTAGCACACCCGATGATCTGTCATTGCACAATGATATATCGCAGCACTGGTTGTCAATCACTGCTTTAAGGAGACCATCTTACAGGTGCCTTATTGTTATGAAAGGATGTGATGGTTTTAACGCTAAATGCTAAGTATGTAGAATCAGCACTTTGTAGATATTTTTATTTATTTATTGAAAATGCATTATTGTGCTAAGCTGGATACTCACAATAGACTATTTTAATGCCATGTTTTAATCGAATTATTAGAATTTTTTTTTTAAATGTTTGTCATTCAGGCACTGGTTCTAAAATGGGGAGATACATGAGATTTAAGTCAAAGTTTTTTTGTTTTTTTGTAATAAATATACTGTACCTTTGTATTTCAAAGTAGTTCAAGAGACCACAAAAGATGAAAAAGAATATAAAAGTGCTAAAATGTGCACTTAAATTATGTACAGTTTATTTTAATAAGGTAAAAATCCATAGATATTTTAGTCATTTTAAAGTCCAAGAGAAATGGTCTATTTCAGGTTAATGGTGTTATTATTATTAATTTTTGTTTAAAAAAAAAAAAAAGGCTAACCACATATACTCGTAAAACAATCAGTCCAGTTTTGCGAGTCAAGTGATGGTCATGGTTTGGGTCGCAGGGTCAAAACAGCCGCCGTCAAATTGATCTTTTCATGTTACGGGCTGCCATACAAGTGTAAAAATGTGAAAAACAGGGAGAGCAATGGTGCTGCTGACCGGTGAAAATGTGTCATAAATAAAGAGTCCTATTAAGGAAAAAAAAACAAACATTTTGTAAATAGTGATGCATGTGACTATAGAGCCTATAATGTGATAATAAAATTGTACCAAACAATGGTGATTGTCATGTTTTGATTATTTGTAATTTTATTGAATATTTCGAGTTTATATATATATATATATATATATATATATATATATATATATATATATATATATATTAGTGCTGTCAAACGATTAAAATTTTTAATCTGATTAATCACACTTTAATTTTGATTAATCACGATTAATCAGCTAAATTACTTGCGTATGCGCGTAATATAAAATAAATACAAAATACTGTAATATTTTGACATTAATGCATTTTATTATCTGAATGTCATTTGCAAACATTGATTAAATGCTTGTATGCAGTTATGCGTGTATTGCTCAAAACATAACAGCATCATATTAATTGGGTGCAATTCAGCAATTATTAATTAATTAAACGCAAATTACTTTTGTTTTATCTAAAATCCCGTCGGGGTGTTTTTCAAAGCGAAATTTACCACCGAGTACACCAACTGGAGTCACCCTGCTCATTTTGGAGCAACAGGCGTAGGAAATGCCGTGCATTGACCTCATCACTGACCTGCGTAGCCTTCAATGTAACCACCAGGGGTTACGTTCAAGGCTCAAGTAATTATATTTATGCGGTTCCAGCAGAATTTTCAGAGATTTTGTATGACAAGAAAGAAGCGTAGCTCATTCTATTGCCTTCATTTTTTATTAAGTGTTACCGGTAATTACTAAAGATTGTGCTCACATAATGTTTTGACAAACGGATTTTTACACTTACTTCTTTAGGCATGTTTCTCGTTGTGATTGGCTCCTCACCCGTCAATCAAATGATGGCCACGCCCACCTCACAAAGAACACACAGAACAAGCAAAGCGGCAAGGTAATTTAGCTAGTTAGCTCGGGAATTAGCTTCTTCGTCCTCGGCCTTTTGTTTTTTGTTTTTTTTATTCCCAGCTAGCCAGCATCAACTCCCCGCCCCCGTTACCATTAACAACCGCATCTATGTCGTAAATTAGCCCACTCGCTCTTTGTTTGTTTTTGGGGTTTTTTTGTTTGTTTTTTTAAATGGCGTCCAACGGGCATCACCAGCGCGATGATGACAGCGCGGACGACGAGGACGAAACGCCCACGAAGAAGCAGACGCGCTCCAACAAAGACGTGCCGGGCTCGGGCTGTCTTCTCCGGAGTGAGGCCGACAAGGAGGCAGCGGCGGCGGACCCGCCGGCCGGACATACTCCGTCGCCCCGCCGCGCCTCCGACGCGATGCCGAGGCTTCGCAGCGACTCCGTGAAGAAGAGCAGGCCGCGTAAGTCTTTTAGTGCCTTGAAAAAAAAATAATAAAGAAAAAGTTGACTTATTTTGAATTTACTGGGAAGAAGACTTTTTTAATCTTAGTATGGACGACTGGTCAGTAACATTTTTTTTATTTTTAATGAGTCAGACACATGAATGAATGAAGGGAAAATGTCGGCCTAAATTCGCGGGCTTTGATGTACACAGAAATGGTCGACAGTGGCGTTACAAGGTAATATTTGCGTTATGAAGTGTTGGACTCAATTATGTTTTGCAACAAGATGGCGTTGGCGGTACACACTGTTCCTCTGATGATGATGATGATGATGATGATGATCACTGTGGGGTGTGCGGATGAAGCTGCATGCCGTCATGTGTTCATCATCATCATCATCAACATCATCATCATCATCATCATCATCATTTACCTCCCTAACACAACTGTACACTTGATTAGGTACAACCAATAGAAAAACTTAATTGTTTATGTTTAGTTTGTCAGTTATCGGTCGACTGTATACTTATGTTGTCGCAAACGATGCTGATGACAATTGTTGCTGCTTTTTTGTTCACATCTGAAAATATAGTCAAGCAGACGTATTCTCAACTGCTTTCATGTTGACTTTTGACTATTACTGCTTTTAGTGCAGTCATATCCACAGTGTACTTGTATGATTGTATAGTAATGCTGCTGACTAATTTTGCTACTTTTTGTTCACATTTATATCTGCATATACACTACAGTAAAGTATAGTTTTGCCTTTTCATTCAGTCTCATTTGTTGACATAATAGATTATTGACACAATAATGCTGCGACCTATTGTTTGTTGCTGCTTTTGGTCACACTCAAATCTGCTTAAGATGGCATATGCACAGTATAATATTCTGTTTATATATATTCATTGGCAACTTCTTGTATATTAGGGCTGCACGATATTAGAAAATCATGCGATATGCGATAAGGTTGCTGAATATAGCGATATCGATATTATTGCAATATTTAACGTGTATCTAAAGAAATTCCATTTTTATTATCTAATGAAAGAATTACATTTTTTTTTAATGCAGCAAAATAAGCAAACTCAATATAATATTAGTTAATTAATAGTAATTACCTTTCGATAATCAACTATTGGATGGTGGTGCACATTTTAGTTAGCGACTGACTGGTTAAAATTCAGATAAAAGCATCAAATTCCATATGAAACTTATTGCATGTCTTTGCTATATGCATATTGCATGAGCCAATATCACAATAAAGATATTTTTTTTAATATATTGTGCAGCCTTATAGTACATAGAATGTCATGTAAAATAGAGATGAACAATTTTAGAAAATAATGTAATTGCATTTTCCCCACTAATATTACGATTGTATTTATGAATATGCGATTATTTTTTTCAGGTTTTCTAACATCTACCCATGTATTTTTCAGCAAGCCATCTGCATAACGTCAGCTTTATTATACACTGGTGTTTTGGTCTTAACTCATTCAATTCCAAAAGCGTGTAAACACGTTTTTTAATACTTTGTCCATCACTCCCCAAAACGTATTTACCCTTTTTTATTTAATGCAAGAGCATACAGAAGACTTTGATGCAGCTTCTGATGTGAAGAGGTGGCTTAAAGCAATGGTTGTTATTACAAAAAAACGGCCATCAGGTGACAACAGAGTATAAGAAATCAGCCAGGGCTATGTTGCAACAAGCTTTTTGACAGTGCTTTTACCAGGAATTTCAATTGATGAAATTTAGCTGTATTCTAATGCTAATTGATACAAAATGGAAACAGATACAAAATACTTTTGTGAATGTTGCCATTGAAACGCAGCCTTCCCGTGGTTCGGCATGGACATCGGCGGCACGCTGGTCAAGCTGGTGTACTTCGAGCCGCGTGACATCACGGCGGAGGAGGAGCAGGAGGAGGTGGAGAACCTGAAGAGCATCCGGCGCTACCTGACGTCCAACACGGCGTACGGCACCACGGGCATCCGCGACGTGCACCTGGAGTTGCGGGAGCTGACGCTGTGCGGCCGCACGGGCAACCTGCACTTCATCCGCTTCCCCACGCACGACTTGCCCGCCTTCCTGCAGATGGGCCGCAACAAGCACTTCTCCAGCCTGCACACCAGCCTCTGCGCCACCGGTGGCGGCGCCTACAAGTTTGAGGCCGACTTCCGCACGGTGCGTTTCCAAACCAAACTTGCGGCAACGTCGACCAAAAGAGAACGCTTTTAGGGATAGATTGTCATCTTAATTGTTTGAAATTCTTACTTGAATTACACAGAATTTGACAATTACTTAATTTAGTAATTCATTGAAATTATATTACCATGGATGGAATATTTTATTTATTACATTTATTCATGATTAAATATTTATTTTGAATATAAAACATTAAATAAAAATAAATATATTCAAATTCATTTGACCGTTTATGTATAATTTCTTAGATTTTTTTACATTTATTTTTTGAATATTTTTTTTTTATTATATGAAACAATTCTTAACAATACTAATTAAATGCAAAAATATGACATTGTGATAATAAGATACTAAAATATTTAAATATAAGATGTGAATTTTAACTGAATTATTATAACATCGCAGTATATACAGTATATTCATTTTTTTTAGTATGACTGTACAATTAATTGAAGTATTTTTATATTAGTTTGGCCATTATTCTTATTTTTCATATTGTCATGAATAACTACTTTGCAAAGGATGTTATGTTGAATTCATTTAGCTGTTAAACTTATTTTTTTTTCAATTATGGTAAACTTTTTTTTTTTTTTTTTTAAATATTTCTAACTGAATAATTTTGTGAACAGGAAATGCACAAATGTATAAAACTTGAAATTCTTACGTGAATTACACAGAATTGGACAATTATTCTAATTTAGTAGTTAAATGGAATTATATTACCATTTAATATTTTATTGATTACATTTATTCATGATTAAATATTTATTTTGAATATAAAACATTAAATAAAAAATAAATATATAATTCAAATTCATTTCACCATTTACTTTCTTAGATTTTTTTTTACATTTATTTTCCGAATAATTTGTTTTTTATTTTTTAATATATGAAACAATTCTTAACAACAGCATACTAGTTAAATGCAAAAATATGACATTGCAATAAGAAGATACGAAAATATGTAAATATAAGATATGAATTTTAATTAAATTATTATAACATTGCAGTATAGATATTCTATTCTTTAATATGACTATATTTTTATATACATTTTTCCATTCTTATTTTTCAAATTGTCATGAATAGCTACTTTGAAAATGATGTTATGTTAAATTAATATAGCTGTTAAACTTGTTTTTTTTTTCAAACATGTTAAACTTACTTAAAAAAAATGTAGCTAAATAATTTTGTGAACAGGAAATGCACAAATGCATAACCCTTAAATATAAAATACAGAAAAAATTAAAGCTTCTTAACTAATGAATTTACCTATTAATTGCATAACGTGTTCAAATATTTAAAAATCATTTTAACTAATTTTTGTTTTCAGAAAATATTTTATTAAAATTAGCAATATTTTATTTAGATGATTAAAAAACATTTATTAGGTAATAATTGATAACATCAAATCAGGACAATAATTGTGTATATTTAATACAACTTGAATGGACTTAAATTAAATACAATACAACCCTAATATAAAATCCATGAAATATTTACTCAAGATGAACCAAGATAAAAGAGTGGCCAAAAAACAGACACAAAGATGAAAGGGTGGATTAAAAAAGACACAATTTCATAACATCACCGCAAGATAATAAAGTTGCACGTGTTTGCTGATGTCACCTGATCTCTTTCCACCAATCCAGATGGCCGACCTGCAGCTGCACAAGCTGGACGAGCTGGACTGCCTGATCCGTGGCGTGCTGTACATCGACGCCGTGGTGTCCAGTGGCCCGTCCGAGTGCTACTACTTCGAGAACCCGGCCGAGCCGGAGCGCTGCGTGCAGCGTCCGTACGCGCTGGAGAACCCGTACCCGCTGCTGCTGGTCAACATCGGCTCCGGCGTCAGCATCATGGCCGTCTACTCGGAGAACAACTACAAGCGGGTCACCGGGACCAGGTGCTTTGTCTGGATGCTGTTTTTTTTTTTTTTTTTTTTTTTTTTTTACAAAGCGATAATGACTGTGTTAAATGTTCAGCCTAGGCGGCGGGACGTTCCTGGGCCTGTGCTGCCTGCTGACGGGCTGCTCCACCTTCGAGGAAGCTCTGCAAATGGCGTCGCAGGGCGAGAGCACCCGCGTGGACAAACTGGTCAGGGACATCTACGGAGGCGACTACGAGCGCTTCGGACTGCCGGGCTGGGCTGTGGCTTCCAGGTACGACTGTGCTCCGCCCGCCCGCTCAGTTTAAAAATAACAACATAAATGATTATAATAATAAAATCTAATCAATAATACAAAAAAATAAAATTACGATACGACGAGAAACGATTAGAAAAACATGTAGAAACACATTAAGGATGCAGTCAAAGCAAAAAAAAAAAAAAAATGTTGAATTTATAGTTTTTTCCTCCAAAATATACTTACATCTCAAAATAATTTCCTCTTATCTGTATGTACGACATCTGGAAAAAAAACAAACCCACATCTTTCTTGTGATACTACACAGTTTTGTGACTGTTTAAAAAAAAGAAAAAAAGAAAAAGGTCTAACTTGCCAAATCAAAAAATTTAAATGAAAAACATGCAATGCAAAAAACCAAAAAAACAGCTGTATCTTTGCAAGATTCCAACTTTTTATTCAAAGAAGTGAAACCATTTATTCTCATGACTTTTGACTTTTTTTAAACAAAAAAAAATACAACTGAATTATAATAATATTGCAACTATATTATAATATTTCTCAGAAAGGTTGTCTCTATCTTAAAAGAATGTGACTTAATTCTTTTAAATCAAATAAATATTTATTTATTTTTTTCTCATATGACTTTATCTTGAAATATATATATTTTTTTTAATTAGCACGTAAAAAAAGTGAACATTTTTACTTTTAAAACATTATTGTACGACTGACTGTAATGTGCCTTTTTTTTTTTTTTTTTTTCCGAAAATAAGCTGCCAGTTTTGCAGTTTTTTTTTTTTTTGTCAAAATCTGATGACTCCAAAAAATTGTAAGATTCTGAATTGTAGAAATGTCACTTATACCCTTGCAACTTTCATTATTATTTTTTTTATTATAACATTATTTCTGTAATATTGATAAGACACCTTGAAATCATTATCATTATTTGTTATTATCTAAAGAGATACTTGACTCATCGAGCCATTTTCAGTAGTAAAAAGTTAACATTATGTCTATAATTAATGTGGTAACCTAATTATTTTCCATGTACAATTAATACCTTTAAAAAGTAATTTTTCTACTTGCTGTTGACTGATGATGACATCACCTGTGCTGAAGCATTGGTAACGATCAATCATGGCTTAGTTTGCTGACCAAACCCAGAAAACAGGTGAGCCATGATTGGCCGTTACCTACTTCTCAGCACAGGTGATGTCAACATCAGTCGACAGCAAGCAGAAAAATTACTTTTTAAAGGTATTAATTCTACATGAAAAATAATGATGTTATCAATTTCATTCTGGACAAAATATAAACTTTTCACTGCTGAAAATTGTTCAATGAGTCAAGTATTACTTTAAAGCCATTTAATTTTCAAAAAAATACTGCTTTCCTCTTGTATTATTTTGACTGTTTATGGTATGACAAAAGCAAATAATTGCTTTTCCCCGTTTTAGTTTTGGTAACATGATGTCCAAAGAGAAGCGCGAGTCGGTGTCCAAGGAGGACCTGGCCAGGGCCACGCTGGTCACCATCACCAACAACATCGGCTCCATCACGCGCATGTGCGCGCTCAACGAGGTGAGTTTCCTATTAACGCTGAACACGTGACTGGCCTAAATCCGTGCTGTCTGTCCTGGGGAAACTTGGCGACGTGGGCGCCCTGTCCTGTCCTGCGTGCGTTCAGCCTCTTTACGGTGCTGCCTTGTGAGCGTCTAGATCAAGCAGCATTGTACAGGGCTATGAAGGCGCCGCCAGGTTTGTCATCTTCAACCAAATCACTTTGTCTGTTCGTCTTCAGCTTGCCATTAAATTAAATAAATAAATACATAAATAAATAAAAGGGGTATTTCAGCTAGTTGCGACAAGATCATCAAAAATGTTGCCAAAAAGTCTTAAATTTGGCTTTTCCATTTTTTCCATTTTTTTTTTTGCATAAAAAGTAAATTGTATTGATTGTCTGTGTAATATTGTAAATTTTCCTAGAAAAAATAAATAAATGATTTTTTTATTATTATTATTATTATTTTTTTAATAAAAGGGTGAGGCTTAAGAAAAAAAATACACATTTATTTTTTAAATGCATCATCTTATTTTTGGGGGTAAAATACTACTTTGTTTTCAAAAAAGTGACATTATTCTTATAATCCTGCAAATCTCTTGAAAAAAAAAAATCTGACAATTTGTATTGTATTGAAACTATTGCTGTAATATTGCAGCTTTATTTCACAATATTGTGAGTTTAAAAACTTCGCTGCAATGCAACATTATTCTAATGCCCACTCTTTTATCGGAACTATTGGACTAGAAGAAACTTTTATTCTTTATTCTTATTGTTTTTATTCTTTGACTCATGTCCAAAAATGTGCCGTCACTCATAATATGAAAATGTTTTTATTGTAAGAACAGAATGAAATTTGTCACATTATATTTGCCATAAGAAGATGTGCATAAGACTTAATTTTAATGACAATGGGGCTATTTTTTATTTTTTTATTTTATTTTTTATTTTTTGCAATATATTGGACCCCAGCCATTTTTTTTTCTGGGGAGGGGGTCCACTGTAAAATGTAATTATAATTTAGTTGACTTTTTTTCTTTAAAATACATACATTCAAAATAATACAGTATAATATTTGTTTTCTTTAATTTCCTTTTGTATTTTTTTCAAATAAATTAATTTAAAAAAACATGGTAATTGGACTGCTTCTTATATAGCGCTTTAACCACACATAAACAAACTCTCCTTTTTATTTTTATTTCATCATGTCAAGATGTGCCATTTTCTTTCCAAAATGGTCATTTTTTTTAACCAGTTTTTCTTCCCCAATGACATCCATTGATCCATCAATGTAAAAACTGATCCAACGGCGAGACTTAAAAAAAACAAAAAAACAAAAACCCATTGTGCTTTCCTGACCTGGTCCAACCCAACCCACCCAAGAACATCGAGCGTGTGGTATTTGTGGGCAACTTCCTGCGCGTCAACACGCTGTCCATGAAGCTGCTGGCCTACGCCATGGACTACTGGTCCAAAGGTCAACTCAAGGCGCTCTTCCTGCGCCACGAGGTGAGCAAACACGCAAAAGAGAAAATACAAATCTTGAGCTTTTGACTTTATCTTGTTACAATGCACTTTTTAAAAAATATTTTTCTTTAGGGTTACTTTGGAGCCGTCGGAGCTCTGCTGGAGCTGCTGCATCCGTCCTGAGAGACATCAAGACAACGTCAAGCTGCTGCAAAGCAAAACAAAAACAAATGTTGCACTTTAAAATCTTTCACGGTCTAGGATCATGACGCTTTCAGGACGACAATCACCACGTTTGCCTGAAATCACTTCTGAAAGTAGCATCGATATCGTAGTTCACGTTGATTCCGCTGAGGGAGCATTCGAAAGGTGGCTGTTCATATGCAAATTAATCTACCGTCCTTCCTCCAATCAGCTCCTGGACCCAATTAGGCATCAGAGCTGTTGCCAACTGTTCCGGTTTTTGTGTGTGTTAGTTCGGGTTTATGTTTCACCGAAAAATAAACTCCCCCCCTCATATAGACTCCTCCGAAAGGGGCCATAAACATCCTTATCTCACTAAGAGGTAGCTAGAGTTCACGATTAATAATAATAAAAAAATAGTTGCGACCAATAAATGCCTCACCCCAAATAGACGCCTTCCAAATGGTTAGTAAGCGCACCTGTCTTAGGTTGTAGTCGCTATTGTTGACACACGGTTAACTGCTGAGTCCATTTTCTGGCTGTTACATACATTAATTGAGTCTTTTAATTTGTTTACGTTTGCAAACAAGCACCTCTAAAACAACACGTAGTAAAGCATCACCCACAGAAACCCATTTGCGGTCTGTCGCTAACCAAAACAACAGCATCGACCTAAACGTGCTCAGATTCAGATAAATGTGCGAAGTTTTGTTGTCTTCAACTCTTCAAGACGATATCTGTTTAATGTTACGGTACGTTCCATGTCTGATAATTTTGTCCATAATTGTCATCATGGCTTGTTTGTTTTGCTTTTTTTTTTGACGAGGACGAGAACACACATTTGTGTCTCAATATGTCAGTTTTGTGGACGTGTCTTGTTAAAAAAAAAAAAAAAAAAAAAAAAAAAAGAAGTGCCTGCCATTTGACAATCGCTTTTATATACTGTGACTTTTTTTTGGGGGGGGGCTTGATTTGAAAGAGGAGCTTTTTTTCTGTTCTCAGGTTTCTCTGGCGTCATCATTCCCTAATAAACATCTTTTATTACTGGCACAGACTTTTTTTTATTCTTTTAGATGAGAACATGTTCACTGATTGAAATGATTTTTTTTTTTGTAATTTCTCTGGAAGTCATAATCCTATGAGAATAAAGCTGTTTTTTATTTTTTTGTAGAAGAAAATCACCTTAGAATATGAAGGTGCAATTTTTAATAAAACTTTTACTTTCTCACTAAATTTTGAATGTATTCTCTGAATGACTTGTAAGATTACAAACGATAGAAAATATTGCGGTACACAAAATCTGACAATTTGGAGAAAAAAAAAATGTAAATATATAAATCCATTCTTGTAAAAATGTGAGTTTTATTTGAAAATTTGCAACTATGAAATTGCATCTGATTTAAAAAAAAAAGTAGTGAGGAGATCAAATATTTGTTGGCCGGTGCTTTTAAGTGCACTTTTATTGAGAATCCATCTTTTTATCAGAAAGATTTCATTTTTTGTTTTAATAGAACGATGTCATTCACAAAAAAGTGACAATATTTCTTTAATATTGTGACTTTTTGTGTTAAAAAAAAGTTGCACAGGAAAATACACTGTACAATTGTGACCTTTAAAATCGCAAATATGCTTCATCAGTCTTTTTTTTTTTTTTTAATGTATAGAGTAGTTGAAAAGAAGAAAAATGAATTTTTATATTTTATTAAATGATGCAGCTGTTCCTAATGGAGTGTCCTCTGCATTAAGCTCACGTGATCAATTTGAGCTACCTTGTTTTTTTTTTTTCTCTTTCATATTATGCAAGCGCCAGACAACCGTGAAAGAGTCCGTGTGTGTGCTTCCCAGGAATTAGACTCAGCCCTCCTCCTCCTCCTCTTTTTTTTTCCTCCTCCTCTTCGTGTGTCTGGCCAAGCAAGCTGTACAGCTGGCAATTTACAGACACCGCGACGAAGACGACGACGTGCCCCCAACAAGCTTTTCAAATGTTTTATTTTTTTATACCCTCACCAGCAATTAGACGGAGAAAAGTGTAAATACTGTCACGTGTGGGTTCACTCCCCACTTTTCACTACTTTCTGGAACGTTTATCCCCCCCCCAAGAAAACAAAAGCTGTGGAACCGTTAGACGAGTCTCAGTCTGCATCAATAAGGTAAGCACGAACATCATAGAATGCAATTTTACATGACCTGAAAGAAAAGTTAAATTATGTGCACCTTTTGAATGTACAGTGTGATTGAATGGCTTGTGTGTTTACAAAAAGCCGAGAGAAAAGAGATGCTAGCGGCTATAAACTGTCACTAATTGACCTCAGTACAGTATATGAATTCCATCGGGCAAGCTCCAACTTTTCATGACTTCCATGGTGAAAAAGTAAGACTAAATTCTTGTTTGCTGTCTTTAAAAATAAATAAATAAATTTTATATATATATATATATATATGAAAATACGTTGTTGTTTTTTAATATATATTTTTATATTTATATATATTTTAAATTATTAAATTAATAATTATATAAATGTATAATAATCTTAATAACAATACATTATTAAATAATATATTAATTCATTAATTCAATAAATATTTATATATATTATATATTTTTTATTATATACAGTATCAGAAAATAATAATATGTAATATATAATAAAATAAGTTTAACTTTATTTTCCAATTGCTTATCTCCAAAATATGATGATTTACACAAAAAAGTACATTACTTTATTATTGTAAATACATGTATATAAAAAATACTGATACTTTAAATACTTTTTTTTTTTTCAATGGGTCAAGGATTTATTTATTTATTTATTTATTTATTTATTTATTTTTTGAGGACCATTACAATATCCTGTTCAGAAGCGTCCATAGGTAAAATTTACTTCTACAAAATGAAAATGTTTCATAATTTTAACACAATACAGCAAAAGTGTTGTTAACATTTGAATGAATATGAAAATGGCCAAGTATACGAAATGAGGCATCGGCCGGCACACAACTACAGGCTCGAGCCAAGATGCAGTGGCTGGACTCTTATCTCACTGGCTTTTACACGCACGACAACGAGGCGCTCTAAAGTGGCCACACCAGCACTAAGCCCCTAAGCACACACTTACAGGCGGCAACGAGGGACTCTAAAACAGCCACGCTAACCTGAAGGCCCAGTCCACTGTCTTTCACGGTGGACTTAACACAAAATGAAGCAAAAAATCAGTTCTACTTTTCCCTATGTGACATGCAAGCGCTTGCGACCAACAATGAGGCACTCTAATTGGTGCATTTTTTGGGATAGTTCCCCATACTATCTAGTTGTCAGCCTATGCTTATGTTTTTCGCAATTTTGTGTATTTAGAACCAACTCTCTGAATTCACTTGACCCGGGACACTATTAATGAGGACAACATATCCCATGATGCATTGCTACTTCTTCAGCCACACGTCAAACGAATGAAGCAATCGTGCAGAGAGGTTTCCTTGTGGCTTCTGGAAAGTATTCCCCACTTCTCATCCTGACCCAGACGGTCCACGCAGGCGCACACACGTGTGTGTGAAATTGTCCCACTGTGATGTTGAGTCAGGCTGCTGCTGGTTCGAGCAGCAGAAGACGTGCAGCTGCCTTCTGTGGAGTCAGTGAGGTCAGCAACCTCTGGCACAAATGCCGGCAATCGAACAAACGCTTGGTTTAGCACACCGGGTGTGATGGGGAGGGGCGGGGAAAAGTCTTGGGAGTCTTTGAAAGGAGATGAAAGCCTATTTATTTATTTATAATTGATTTTCTTTTTTTTTTATGGAGATTTTTTTTCCCCACCCTAAAATGTCTCCTGATACGGGAAAGTCTCAGTCACGTTTTTGAGCGTAAGACTGGTGGTCTCTGTACAAACACAACACACTGCTGGATTTGTGCGGACCCCCCACCCGTGCCCTCATCCCACCCCGGTACACAGAAAGTCGTCAATAGCACTTTTATGTAGGGTACGATGACGTATATTCCATTAACTGTTACAAAAGTATGAGCTACTATTTTTTGGAAATAGTGAATTGCAATTTATTGTATGCGAGTTAATGGCTGATTAATCCTGTCTACTTACTATCTGTATTATATTAAAAACAAAGTAGGGAAATTGCATCATAGAATACAGTAATGCACTTTATAAAAACATGCAAAAAGAACAATTGAATAGAATGTCAAGAATTCAACAGTTTTTGCTTGCTGCATTCAATGGACATTGTGCTGTTCCTTCTGGTGTGCCTACGTTGGCCACCAGAGGGCAGTATAAAATATATTTACAGTATAATATGCGTGGATTTATTGACAAAGACGGTTGTACATAAGATGATCCGTATACTGAATATCATTAGCCTACTGGCATACTAAACTGAAGCATTATTTTTTTTGTCGGACGTCAGTGTTTTTTGTTTTTGTTTTTTTTGTTTTTTTTTCAATCCATATTGTGATGCTAAGTTCAAAATGACTTCAACAATTATGCCAACAATTTGTATGGCTGTTTCTCAATATGAAGAACGCGGAGTACGGTCTCGTCAACTCGTCAAGTTCGGTCTTGAGAACGTGTTTCCAAAGAACGCTAGTCTTTTCGTAACTGGAATGGCTGCGTCTTCACAAGTATCCAACTGACGCATTTAACCTAGCAGACAAAACAACTTCTGGGTATTCTTTTTTTTGTTTTTTTTTGTTTTTTCAAATTTGTAGCGGTACTTGTGTGCGACTACTGACGGACGTTTCACGATTGTTTACATCTTTAGAACTATCGCAATGGCAATGCTACTTTTGTTAGCCTGTTAATGGCGATTAAACTAGCATGCTAGCTTAAACTGAATCTGTGCGCAGACTTTCATAGGACAAAGTTATGTGATATGGTCAAATTCTGTACATAAAATGTCATTCTTTGTTGTACAGTCATCTTCAACTGCGGCCGAGAGACGGCTCGTAGTTCGACAAGCTCATAAGTTGGGGCACGCGAAAGTCAAGGTAGTAGCTACTGTGTTCGTTTGTGTCCTGTACTGACTGAATTTAATGGAATTGTTCTGTTGGATGTTCTAGGCGCAAGAATGTCGGCGTTGACTGGCCACCGTCACTTGGCCCTCCTCTTCTTCCTCGTCTTGTGCTGTCTCCGCTGCCTCGCCCAGACGCCGACGCCGCCCACCACCCTTCGCCCGTCTCCGTCCTCGTCACCGTCCCCCCGGCCCCAGACGGAGAAGCTGAAAGTCCGACTGGCCGGGTTCCCGCGCAAGCACAACGAGGGCCGCGTGGAGCTCTTCTACAAGGGCGAGTGGGGCACCATATGCGACGACGACTTCTCCATCTCCAACGCCAACGTGCTTTGTCGGCAGCTGGGATTCGTCGAGGCCACCGGATGGACGCATAGCGCCAAATACGGACAGGGGCAAGGTAGGATTTGTCTCTGGGAAGTCTGCCTATAGCAACAAGTGACAACTGTAATTAGGGCTGCTCGATTATGAAGAACATTAATTTGGTAATAATTGAGTCACGATTAGGACAATTACTTTGTTTTTTTGGCACAAAACAAGAAAAAACTAAAAAAAATACATTTAAACAACTCAAAATTAGTATTTATAATACACACACACACACACACACACACACACACACACACACACATATATATATATATATATATATATATATATATGCTCATATGTAATTGTGGAGTGTCATAATAAAATTGTAATTAAATTTTGATTAATTGCACAGCCCTAACCAATACAATCTCGCTTTCTGGCACATTATTTACATTAGGAAGTATTTTATTTTTAGCCCCCAAAAAATATATTTGGGGATTTTGTGCTATTGCTGAAAAATAATAATCTTTGCAGTTGTCCTGGTTAGCTAAACTGTAATGTCACTTAGGACGTTTGTTGTTCAACAAAGTATGTAGTATTTTAAAACGGCAAAAGAAAAAAATCTATTTTGGGGCACTTATTGTGGAGCCCCATGAAATCTACCTGACAACAAGAACCTGATGTATCCAAATTAAATAATCTGATAAACTCCTGGCTAAAATCTTATTTAGAAACTTTGTCGCTAACCTACAAAATATATGCACTTCATTTTAATCCCAAAAACATTTTGGGGCAGTTATTCTGAAGCCCAATTAAATCTGCTTAGCAACAAGTGTCCATTGAGCTATTAATTTACTACACGTTTTTTTTTTTTAATTTCTGAACATTTTGGGGCAGTTATTCTGAAGTCCAATCTAATCTGCCTAGCAACAAGTGCCCATTGAGCTATTAAGTTACTACATTTTGTTTTTCTTTCTTTTCTGAAAATACAAAAATGCAATTTTGGGGCAGTTAGTCTGGAGCCCCATCAAATCTGTGGCTGCAGTTGTTGCAATTATGTTAAAGGTAAGATCTGGCTGGACAACGTGCAGTGCGGCGGCGGCGAGCAAAGCGTCGGCGCGTGCAAATCTCGCGGCTGGGGCAACAGCGACTGCACGCACGACGAGGACGCCGGCGTGGTGTGCAAAGATGAGAGGATTCCGGGATTCGTCGATGCCAACGTCATCGAGGTGGGTCCTTTACCTTTCACGTTACTCTTCCGTTCCCAATTTTAGTATAATAGTCATTTTAATTTTTTTGTTACTTTGAACCAGGCCCACGTGGACGAGAACAAGCTGGAGGAGGTGCGCCTGCGCCCGGTGGTGGCGGCGGCCAAGAAGCGTCTGCCGGTCACGGAGGGCGTCCTGGAGGTTAAGTACAAGGACGGCTGGGCGCAGGTGTGCGCTGCCGGCTGGACGGTGAAGAACACGCGTGTGGTCTGCGGTATGCTGGGATTCCCTCACGAGAGGAAGGTCAACAAGAACTTCTACAGGTCAGTGACCCCCCTGGTTACCGTAGCGATGTACCGACACATTGTTTGTTAGGCACGCAGGCCAATGAAATGAGTGGAAATAATTGAGTTTTTAATAAAATGAATAGACTGGCAAAAAAAAAAAAAGAGGATTTAATTGTAGCATATGATATAAGAATTATAATTAAGTAAATTGAAAAAAAGAAAAATATGTTACATTATTTTTGTACCTTTATTAAAAAAAATATGAGTAGTTTTATTAAAAGTAAAAGCATATTATTTAATTATTTAAACATATACAGTGAGTATAATAAATTATATTAAAATATGAAAAATAATCAATACTTCTTAAAATAAGAATTAAATAAAAGTACATTGAGTTATATAAAAATTTATAGTATATTTAAAAAAGGAGAATATTTGTTGCATTATTTTTGCACCATTGAAAAAATATGAATAGTTTTAGTAAAAGTAAAAGCCTATTATTTAATTATTTAAACATACAGTACTGTATAATAAATTATATTAAAATATTTTAAAAAATCAATACTTCTTAAAAAAGGAATGAAATTTAAATATAAGTACATAAAGTGACATAAAAATGAACAATTAAGTATATTGAAAAATATAAGTATTTTGTTGCATTAAAAAATGAGTAGTTTTATTAAAAGTAAATTAATTATTTAAACATGTTAAAATGTGTTAAAAAAACAACAAAAAAAACAAAAAAACTCAACAGTACTTAACAAAATAAGAATTTAAATACATAAAGTGATATAAAAAAATGTAATTAAGTATATTGGGGAAAAAAATGAAAATATTTGTTGCAATACTTTTGTGCCTTTATTTAAAAAAGGTTTAGTTTTATTAAAAGTAAAAACATATCATTTAAATGTATATACTATATAGTATAATAAATACTAAAATATGAAAAAAAATCAATAATACTTAAACTAAGAATTAAATTATCTTTTTTCTGTAAAACATTCAAAGGTATGTTAAAAATGCAATTAATTATATTAAAATATAAAAACATATAAGTGTTATATTTAATCATCTATAAAATATATAATTATATTAAACAATTTATATTAAATGTGTTCATTTAGATTTAGTATATTTCCATCCATGAACTTAATGAGAAATAAAAAGAAAATCATTGAAAACTGTTGTGAAAAGTAAAACTAGATATGTAACAATATCATGAAATTTACATTGTTGATTTGTGATATTAAAAATATGAAAATTTAAATTCTAGTTCTATCGCCAATAAAAGCAAAACACATTTCAAAATCCTGAAAATGTCCCTTGGCAGTGTCAATGCAATCTAAACATTATTAGGCAGGTATTTTCTATTGGCTCTCATGTATCGGTGTGCCTAATAAATTGTCCATCTAACGCAACATTATTCAATGATGAATTGTGTGTTTTCCTATTTGTGTTGCTCCCAGTCACGTGGCTCCTTCTGGTTTTTTTTTTGTGGTTTTTTTTTGTGTGTGTGTTGTCCAACGACTGCAAAGATGGCAATGATTACAACATGACTCGCAATTAGAGCACAAAAAAACAAAAAACAAAAACGAGCTTGTACTAAATGTTTCCTCCAGATCCATAATGGGAATTGCAGTCGACTCGCAGATTTGCTCTCTATGAGAATATTTGTCTCTCACAGGTGGCCTGAGAGGGGGGAAAAAAACCCCTGCTTTTTATTTAAAAATGTGTGTGTGTCGGGCAGGCGTCTTGTAGAAGCTCAAGGAGGAGTGTGCACGTGTGTGTGTGTGTGTGTGTGTGTTTGTACATGTGCGTCTGTCAGGGGTGTGTGAAGCCTTGGCGGGAGCCAACCACATCCGCGCCTGGGATAACTGTACATCCTGTTTGGTCACCGGGCGCTTGTGGTGACCTCGTTTATGGACCCATTTGTGGTTTAGGTTCGAAAAAACAAAACAAAACAAAAAAAAACAACCATTTTCAAGAAGCAACTTTTACTTTTTATTATAATTTTCAATCTTTTTATGATAACTTTTACATTTTTTTTACCATATTAATGTTAAAGGATTGATTTTTACATCCGTATTATATTACAAACCGCTAAAGTGGGGAAATCCCCGGTTGCTGTGGCAACATTCGAGTCAGTGTTTTGTCTACTAGCAGCCAGTGAAGTAGCATCCGACATGCATTTTATAGCTGTCAAATGACGCCTGGTAGATAATTGCGACTTTAAATGTACGCTTGCTTTCATGAGGATTCTATCCGACGGTTAGTGGGCCAAAAATAGAGTTGACTTGAGTTTGTGAGTAAGCCTTCATGCAGCCTGACGGAGGTAAAAAAAAGTGCGCTGAATGTGAAATTTTTGGAATATCTGCGTACTTACGTTTGACCTCAATTTACGCTTGTGGAATGTCGGCGTCTCGATTCCCCGATGACCCCCGTCGGCCCACTGCAGGAAACGTACGCGTTACTAGCAAATGCACGCTGTAAGAAATAAACCTGAAAATAACAATGTACTGTAAGTAACTGTAAGACTAACTAGACTAAGTGCAATTTCTGGAGAAATTGCGCAGGAATGCTGAAAGCTGAATGCTTATGAGGTGAATTGAAAGATACATTATTTGAAAAGTTTTAATTGAAGGTGAAAGATAAATAAATAAGAAGAAAACTTGAGCTGCAATTAGTCTAAGGTGGGATTTAATCATTTCAGAGAAATTAGAATCCATTTCCTGAAACTGTAGTCAGTTGGTATCAAACCATCGAATGTACTAAAATGTGGTCCGAGGGTGTTTGAACCAAAATGTGGTTTGAATCCAACTTCTCCATGGGGGAAGAAATTACTTTAACGACTGAGCTAACTTGCCTTGTTCAAATTCATGGCTAATGGCGCATTTATTAAAAAAAAAAAAAAAAAAAAATAGCCATCTGATGAAAGTCAACTCGCATTTAATCATTTCAGTGAAGTTGTAAAGCATTTCCTGATATGATAGTCAGTTGGTATACAGTTATATCACTAAACATAATTGCCATGGATATATTTGCAATGTACAGTCAGAGGTGGGATTCGAACCCAGGACCTCATGGTTACTGGACATTGCACTTTTAACCAAGTGCGTCACTGAGCAGAGTGGGACTTAGAAGAAGTTCGTCAGTCCCATTGAAAATGAATGGGGGGGGAAAGTGGATATTTAACGTTAAATTGTGCCAGTACTGTAAGTAATGCCGAATCAGATGATAAATACCTCGGAAAGCGTGACTTATTGACCCTAGTTGAAATTTGACCGTGTAAATTGTAACTATTATGTGGGAGTTATTTGATGGCAAAAAAGTGAGAATAAATAAATCAGCATTTCCACAATTAACTGTAAGAAGTGTCATACTGAACAAGAAACATGCTGTCACACCGTTTGAAAGCGCCCGCCCGCCCGCCGCTATAGTAAATGTGACTTGAACTGCGTGTGGTTGCAGACGTTTGAGAAAGCGCGCCGCCGAGAGGGTCTCCAGGTCAAAGGTTAACCCGTCGGCAGGTGCCAGGTACTCTGTCGCCGGGGAGAAAACAAGCCCGCCGCAGTGTCCAACGTGCGGCCGCATTGTGTTTTTTCTTCATAGAGTAGCTATTAACACTTTCCACTATGTTCCACTACGTTCCACTATTATGAATGAATCATTTTGCAACTCTATAATTTAGACTTTTGTCACGTGCGGCATGTTGATGACGGATGTGATTGATTGACAAGACTTTTATGACATTTTTTTTTCCAAGTCTGTTCTGTGTGAGTGTTTGGCTATTCGATGTTTGCATGCAGGAAATGCCTTGTGATGGATTCTTCAACAATTAACAACTTGTTAGCATCGTAATTGATAACGCAGATTTCAAAATTGACAAATTTATGCCAAATGGACAATAGTTGGGGAAAAAAAAATCTACTACGTAATTCTATTTACGTTTCACTATGCTGAAATTGTTTTAATGGTCCTGTTGAAGAACCCTCCCAAATTCTCTCTGGTAGATTATTGTGAGCTCATTTAGTCCATAAGTATGCAAAAAATGCCATAAAAGATGACACGATTAATGTTTTGTATGGTTTGTAAATTCACCCATTATTAAAAAAAAAAATGTGCGATAGTAAAATTGACCGTTGTAAACAATTGGCTCATTGTACAAATGACACATGGTGAAATTGATTTATGGGGGGGGGGGGGGGGGGGGAAACAAAACAAAAAAACAAACAATTATAATAGTAATAATAATTCATTCAAATGTACTCATGGTAAAACTGAGCCATAATAAAAATTGACCAATGGTAAAACTGAAACATGGTTTAAAAAACAAAAAACAAACGAAAAAAATTAAATCATGGTTAAAAAAATGACCCATGGTAAAATATATGATATATTTTCTTCAATTTTTTTTCTCATTGTAAAAACGGAATGATAGTTTAAAAACATTTTTGACCTATGGTCAAATTTGTTCACAGTAAAAATTCACCCATAAATAAATTGGCTCATGTTAAAAAAATACTTATAGTAAAATTGACCTATGGTAAATAAATAAAATAAATAACTGAAAAATAAAAATAATAATAAAATGACTCAAAATTCTGGTTGGTGGTTTAAAACATTTTAAAAAAAAATTGGGTCATGGTAAAAAAAAAGAAAAAGAAAAAGACAAATTGGGTTATGGTAAAAAAAAAAACATTTAAAAAAAAATGAAAAACTGAGTAAAAACATGAATTTACTTATGATAACCCAAAAATCATCCTTTTGTTTACATTTATGGCATTTGTTATTTCAATGAGTGGATTATTGCTCACTATTAGCACTTAGCATCCTTGTCATATAGTCACATTCATTTTCATTCTTTAGTGTTTGAAATAACGATTGTGTCACTTTCAACAAACAACGGCCTTGGAACAATATTTTGGAAAACCATCTGAATCATTATTATTATGGTCACATAATGCTAGCTGCCATGTTTAAAGTGACACATTCCTTTTCAACTATGTATTCCTCATGCTTTTAATTTATTGGGCTGGAATTGTGCCGTCTAACCCGTGTTTACCTTGCAGGCAGGCAGCAAAAAGTAAAGCTTTTGCTAAGTCTAAACAGAGCAGCCCCGCCCCAAGGTAATGTGTGCGCTAACCGTGTCGCCGTGGCAACAAGCGCACTCCCAATTCAGTTTTTTTTTCTGAGCTTGGGAAGATTGTTGTCACATTTGACACTTTATTCTTCTTCTTCTGTCCTCCTTTGTCTCTCATTTGCATATACATATATTAAATTTTTACTCCTCCTAGCAAAAACTGACCAATGGGGGGGTTAAATGAGTCATTTTAAGAACTGACTCATCTCAAAATTTGGCTCATGGTTAAAAATTGGCTAATGCATTTAAAACAAAAAAAAACAAACAAAAAAAACACCTGACTCATGGTAACAATTGACTCATGGTTAAAAATTGATCCATGATTCCAAAAAACAAAAAAACAACAACAACAAAAAACATTGTAAAACTCTAAAAACCGACAGTTACAAAAAAAAAAAAGATTAATGGTAAAAATTTATTCATGGTTAAAAATAATAATAATAATAAAAAAAAAACATTCTAAAATTGTAAAAACCGACAATTAAAAAAAAAAAAAAAGATTGATGATAAAAATTGATCCATGGTAAAAAAAAAAAAAAGAATATATATATATATAAAATAAAAAAAGATTGATGGTAAAAAAAATAAAACACACAAAAAATAAAACCCATGGTAAAAGTTGTCCCACAGTGAAACAAAATGCATCTTGTCGCCCCCGCAGGTTGTTCTTGGAACGTCAGAAGAACGTGTACCGCGTGCACTCGGTGGCGTGCACGGGCACGGAGGTGCACCTGGCTGCGTGCTCCATGGAGTTCAACGGGCCCAACAACACGGCGTCGTGCCGCGGCGGCTCCCCCGTCGTTGTCAGCTGCGCGCCGGGAGCGCTCTTCATGCCGCAGCACGCCTCACTCAAGATGAAACCCAAAACTTCGGTAAGGGGGCACTTGTTTGTGGACACTCCGCAATGTTGTTCAGCGCCATGTTTTAGTTCCTGCTCTGCGACTGTGGCATGGGATCGCTCCACAATGTTGTTTGAGTCTAATGTTTATGTACTAATAATGGCTGACGTGATCACTCCACAATGTTGTGGTCGCTTCACAATGTTGTTCACAGCCATGTTTAAATTGTTTACACCCTGGAATTGAAAACTCAACAATACAGTAGTTGCTCCATAATATTGTGTGTATCCATGTTTTTGTTATGGTAGTCTGACCGCCGTGTGGTTGCTCCACAATGTTGTGTGTATCCATATTATTGTTCCATTATGTTTACAGTACACTCTGCAGTGTGGTTGTTCCACAAAGCTATGGTCATGTTGCAAAGTTGTGGTCATTTCATAATGTTGTTGTCGCTTCACACTGTTGTGTGGCTTCATGTTTATGTTCTGGTAAGCTTTGACATGTGGCCACACCTCAATATTGTATGTGTGCTCACTCCACAATAGAGGTGTGCAAAATTTCCGATTCTTAGATTATTCACGATTCGGCCGTGGAACAATCGAGAACGATTCACAAAAGTCCAAATTCCGATTATATAAATATGCCAAGGGAACCGAAACTAAAAGTGGACCGGAGCGGAAAGTACGCGGAACTGAAACGCAGTAGCGCGCACGGTCTTCGGGACGCTTAATGGGACGGACCGAGAGTACACATCCACAACTCACGCCTCGACATTCAAAACAACAACAAGCATGGCTGAGCTGACCAACCCACCTCTTCGTCAGATCAGACCTGCTCCGAAAAGGCAAACAACTTCAGGCGGAAGTATCAGCTAGCTGGCTGCAGTGCGTCGGTTAGCGTTCTACAGGGCGCCGCGCAGTGATACGAACGAACGAACAGAAAAGTAGTGGCTGGCGGTAATGGCGTCTGACTTTATTCAGAAAAGAGTATTGTGGTGGAAATGTATCACGCTTTTGAAAACAAATAGTTTTTAGAAGAAAAAGGCTTTATTTCCGAGACCCCAGCCAGCTTGCTGGACTATTTTCCTCTCGTCCAACGTCGAACATGAACGCGTGTCACCGAACGCTGTCAGAAAGAAGTCAGTGCTGATCGCACACACGGGAGGTGAGGATCAAATTGAGATTCATGTTAAAAAAGCCGAACGATCCCTTTAATGTTTACACGTTCATGTTTACACAAGTTAAAAAGCAGAAAAGCACTTGAGGTTTTTTTTTTTGTACCTCTGAGAAACTTTAATGTTTACATGTTCATCTTTACACAACTTAAAAAGCAGGAAAGCACTTTTTTTTTTTTTAGGCATTTGTATTGAAGTAGTAGTTCACATTGTCTTTCATTTATATCTCAGTGCACTTTTGAGTGGATAAAAATAATATATTTTTGCTCAATGCTATGTTTTATTCTGTTGAAGACTGAATATACTTAAAAGCTGTTGTTACAGAATGAGGACTTGAGTATTTTATTTACTGTTTTGAACTGTTAACTTGATACTGAAATAGTAGTTTATTTAGGCCTGAGAGGACTTTTGTACTATTTTTGTAACTAATGTACGAAACATTAAAAGCACCAAAATACATTGTTTTTTTTCTGCTGCCTGGGGGGAAATCAATAATCGTTTTATAATCGAATCGTAGCCTCTGAATCGTAATCGCAATCGAATCGTGAGGTGCCCCAAGATTCCCACCTCTACTCCACAATGTTGTGTGTGTTCTTTCTTTTTTTTTTTCCCCGAGTCTTGACGTGTGGTCACTCCACAGTGTTGTGTGTTCATGCATTTGCTCAATTAGACTGGTGTGTGGGTGTGCGTGCGTGCGTGTGTGTGTGGGTGCGCTCCACAATGTAGTGGTTCCTCTGCAATGTTGTGTTATCCCTGTTTAAGTTTCAGTTATCACTGGCATGTGGTGCTTCACAATTTTGTGTGTATGATCACACCACAATGTTGTGTGTGTGTCCACAAATTTTTCTAGGAGTCACTGACGTATGGTTGCTCCACATTGTTTTGTGTGTGTGTGCGTGTGTGTGTGTGTGTTTCTTCCAGTAAAATGTGTAGTCACACCACAATGTTGCTATTGTTCCAAAATCTCATTGTTCAGCAATGTTGTGTGTTTGATCGTGTCACAATGTTGTGGTTCCTCCGTGGTGTTGTAGGTGCTCTAGTTTGCCGTGTTGTATACCTCCTTGTTTATGTTCAAGTAAACTTTGACTTGTGGTCTCTCCACAATGTTGTGTGTGATTGTTCCTCAATGTTAAGCTGCTCCGCAATGTTGTTATCCCTCCTCGATGTTACTTGAGTCCATGTATATATTCCTGTAAACTGGCTTCGCAATATTGCGTTCCTCGATGATACCTGTGTAGACTCAGACGTGTGATGGCTCCATAATGTTGCGTGCATCGTAGTATGTATTTATTTTTTATTTCGCCAGAGCAACGTGAGGCTGAAGGGTGGGGCCCATCTGGGCGAGGGCCGCGTGGAGGTGCTGAGGGGCAGCGAGTGGGGCAGCGTGTGCGACGACCGCTGGAACCTGCAATCGGCCAGCGTGGTGTGCAGGGAGCTCGGCTTCGGCAGCGCCAAGGAGGCCATGACGGGCGGGCGCATGGGCCAAGGTGGGACGCTCCAACACACACGCACACTTTTGCAGACTTTGGTTGTTTGACTCGACCCCAGGGACCTCAACTTTGAACTCACAGGCATCACTTCTCTCTGGAATTTTCCTTTGGAGTGTTTTTTTTTAATGCTGACATACTTCGGCAAATAAACCTTCCTGGTTAAAAGTCTTTTCCCAGTTCCTGTAAATGTTCCTCAAACATTCCGCTTGTTTGTTTTGTTTTCTTTTTTCCAGGAGTGGGTCCCATCTACATGAACGAGGTGAAGTGTTCGGGCCACGAGCGTTCCATATGGAACTGCCCGTTCAAGAACATCACGTCGGAGGACTGCCAGCACACGGAGGACGCCGCCGTGCGCTGCAACGTTCCCTACATGGGCCTGGAGAATTCGGTCAGAGCCGCGCCTCGCTTTTTATCCGCACGACTCTGTTTCGGGCCAGCCAGTTTTGTCACAAGACGCGTGCGAGGAGTTTCTGATTGGTTGTGCAGGAACATGTCTTGTTTGCGACTGATATTTTGTGATGATGTCATGCTGCGACGTTGTCATGACAATTTAGTGCCTAGTCTACTAATTTGATAACAAAAACACTAACAAACTGATATGGTCACCTCACTGATGTCAAGACAAACTTTTACACTGATGCAGTACACGTGGTCACTCCACAGTTTTGCGTATGGCCATATGCACATTCTTTGTTGAGTTTGCTCAATTGTGCTGCAAGTTTCAATAGACTCGGACGTGGTTACTCCACAATGTTGTGTTCCAGTAGACTCTGGCACATGGCCGCTTCACAATGTTGTGTGAATCCATGTTTATATTTTAGGAGACGCTGACATGTGGTTACTCCACAATGTTGTGTGAATCCATGTTTATGTTTTAGTAGGCGCTGACATGTGCTCATTCCACAATGTTGTGTCAGGAGTAGACTAACTTTTGTCGCTCAACACTGTTGTGTGTATCAACAATTTGAGTTCATGTAGTGGAGTAGAATGACATGTGGTCACTCCACAGTGTTGTATGCGTCCTTGTTTTTAAGATTTAGTTGACTCTGATGTGTGGTTGCTTCTAAATATTGTGCGGAGTTGACTCTGACTTGGTCGCGCCACGATGCTGTGTGAATTCACTATCCTATGGCCACTCCACAATGCTGTGTCGGTCCATGTTTAAGTTCCATTAGAGTCTTGACGTGGTCATTCTACAATGTTGCTGTTTATGTTGCTGTAGATGTTATGTGGTCTCTTAACAATGTTGTGAGTGCTCCACAATGTTGTGTGTGTCCCTGTTTGTTTCCATTGAGTCTAGTGTGTGGTCACTCCACAATGATGTGTGCGTCAGTGTTATTAAGGTCCAGTAGGTGCTGACATGAGGTCGCTCCACAATGTTGTCAAATTTTACATTCTAGTAGACCCTAACACATGGTCGCTCCACAATGTTGCGTTTGTCAAATGTTACATTCTAGTACCCCCCTAACATGTGGTCGCACATCAATGTTGTGTTTCTCAAATTTAACATTCTAGTAGACCCAAACACATGGTCGCTCCACAATGTTGTGTACGTCCTACACAGCCAAATTTGATTTGTTAGTAAAATAAGTCTTGACAGCAGTGATGAGGCTTCAACATGGACTGTTTCCAGCTTGAAGCGTCTCACTTTGGCCATGTAAATGCTCACAAAGGCTCCAGTGGGATCAGAGGTTTTCGGTTCTGATTCCACCAGACCTTTGCGCTAACCCTCGCTCGACCACCGCCACACAGATCCGACTCGGAGGGGGGCGCACCCGCTACGAGGGCCGTGTGGAGGTCCTGGGCACGGACGCCAACGGCACGCAAGCCTGGGGTCTGATCTGTGGCGAGACCTGGACCACCAAGGAGGCCATAGTGGCCTGCAGGCAGCTCGGCCTGGGCTACGCTAACCAGGCTAACCAAGTAGGTTGCTAACAAATCATTTGTCGCCTGCCTATAATAATATACTGTCACCTTCAAAATGAAACTGCGCGTATGTTTCCTGGTGATGTCATAGTTTGGTGCGAGGCAAAACTACCTTAGAGTTGCGCTAGTTTTTTTTTTTTTCACATTGTTTTCTTTCCTTTGCACTTTCAGCTTGAAGTGTGACAGTACATTATAAATAACTTTTCTTTGTGGCGCGCAAAGAAAAGCCGTGGTCCAAGCGCTGACCTCATCCCACCCCCGCCAAAAAAAAAAAAAGCCCACACTGACATTCTAACACTGTCGCACAGCACACATTTTCCACTTTTGCCATCTGAGTTTGAAGTAGAATTTCTAACTAGCTCTAGTTTTTTTTTTTTTTAACCATAATTGGTCACTCTTGCACATCTTCTAAAAGGTTCAAGTTACTGGTCGGACATATGCAATTACTAACTAAGTCTGAGTTGCGAGTGAAGGGCAGGACGCCCGAGTGACTCCCCGCAGGGCGTGTGGTCCGCAGATCCGGCTGGTGGGCGGCCGCAGCACGTATGAGGGCCGGGTGGAGGTTCGGGTGGGCTCCAGGTGGGGTACGGTGTGCAGCGCGGGCTGGAGCACCAGGGAGGCCATGGTGGCGTGCAGGCAGCTCGGCCTGGGCTACTCCATGCACGCCATCACCGTAAGTGCCACGGATACCTTCCAGAATAACATGATTGCCCGATGGCCTTCACAATAAAAGTGGGAGTTGGGAGTTGCGTATACTAGCTGAGGTCAAGTGCAAGGGATGGGCAAAGTACACCTTTCGCTTATCTTTTAAATAATCAACCAGTGATTTTATTTTATTTTTTTCAACATTTCATGAAATTAATCCATCCAGCCATTTTACCAACCGCTTATCCTCACCAAGTAGTACAATGAAAAATATGAGTAACACATTTACATGTACACTTATTATAATTTAAAATGATTTATGTTGAATAATCGGTTCATTTATTTATTACATGTAATAGAATAAAATATTACTGACCTGAATATTTTAGCCTATATGTTTAATTTATTGTAAATAATGTAAAAACTTATTTTTATATACATTTAACATTTTTACAATTATTACTAATTGATTAAATTATTTATTGCAAATGACAAAAGGGTTTTCTAAAAAAAAATAAAAAAAACATCTACATTTAATAATGTATTTAGTTATTTGCTTAAATAAATGCTTAGTTTACTCTATATAATAAAATAATAAAAGTGAAATAATATCTTATATTTAATATTTGAAACTTGATTCAATAAATGGTTAGTTTATTGTAAATAATAATATATTTTGCATATAAACATAACTTGAATTGAATAGTTGGTTGAATAATTTATTGTAAATAATGTAAAAAAGTAGTGAAAAATTCTAATGTATGTTTAACATTTTTGGTTAATTTAATTTGAGTAAAGTGTGTGGAATAATAATGTGTTTATTTTAAAAGTAAAACTTGTCGAACAGTATACTGCATGTACATTACCACGTGTATTATTTTTTAAAATTATGTATTTAAATCCTTGATTAGTTAATTCAAATTACGTTATGAATAATACAAAAAATAAGAATGAATGATTATTATTTTGCATATATATCTAAAGGTCTCCTTAGACCATCTACATGACATGACATGGCATTTCTGTCTGTTTAAAAATTCTAATATTGCCTTTAATTCCAAAAGTGCCCACCCTGAGTTATTACTTCCTGAGTGTGTGTCTTCTCTGCTCTGATTGGCTGGCCACTCTGTGTTTGCCCCGCCCTCCAAGGAAACGTGGTACTGGGACAGCAGTAACGTGACCGAGATGATTCTGAGCGGCGTCAAGTGCACCGGCAACGAGATGTCGCTGACGCAGTGCCAGCGACACAAGACGCTCAATTGCCAGAAGGCCGCCGCCAAGTTCGCCGCCGGCGTCATCTGCTCCGAGAGTCAGTGGCCACAAACTTTTTTTTATAACGCGACATCTTTTACATGAAATATATATATTTTTTTTTTATTACGGTATTACTGTTCAAACTCTGGCCTTTTGAGCTGTGCTGACGACATCTCTTGTGGTCAAATTCGACTATTCTTGGACTTCGGAGTTTGGGACGTTTACGATCTGTGGGACTTGGTGGGGCACTGCCCCATTTGGTGCCCAAATGCACTCTTTTGAGGTGTGCTGACATACTTTGCAATTCAAATTTTGTGCAATTATTATTATTATTTTTTTTAGAAAAATATATTATGATAGCATTGTTTTTTTTTTTTTTTTTTTTTTTTGTCAATTTATTTTTAGTACATGTTTTCAATCTGCTTGATCTGGTGGGGCATTGCCTCACTTGCCCCAAAGTGCAAAATGGCGGAGCTATTTTAAGGTATTCTGGAATCTTGCGTCACATTGGGACATCTTAAGTTGAATGCTGCAAATTTTGGGGTAACTTTTTCATTGAAAATTTGACTTTTCTTGTATTTTGAAGTATCTGGCATTAACAATCAGTGAGAATTGGTGGGGCATTGCCCAACCTGCCCCCAAATTTTATGCATATTTTTATTTTTAGAATTATTGTTTTTTTTCTTAATTCAAATTCATTTTTAGTACGTGTAATATTTGAGATCTGGTGATGCACTGCCTCACCTGCCCAAAATGCACAATCACTGAGCAGTTTTGAGAAAATCTCATGTCACATTGGGACATCTTTTTTGTGACTTTTTGTGGATTTTGGAGTTTCTGACGCTGAAAGTTTGGTGACATAAATTTGACTTTAGTCCGTTTTTAATATTTATAGTCTTTGTGATCTGGTGGGGCACTGCACCACTTGCCCCCAAATGTCCACTTGTCAACATATGACCGCTCCATGCTTGATTTCTGCAACAGTGTAACTTCGAATGTGTTTTTGTGGTTGGTTGGCGAGCAGCGGCGTCAGACCTGGTCCTGAACGCGACGCTGGTGCAGCAGTCGGTCTACATCGAGGACCGGCCCCTGCACATGCTCTACTGCGCCGCCGAGGAGGACTGCCTGTCCAAGTCGGCCGCCAAGGCCAACTGGCCGTACGGTCACCGCCGCCTGCTGCGCTTCTCTTCGCAGATCCACAACATCGGCCGCGCCGATTTCAAGCCCAAGGCGGGGCGCCACTCGTGGGTGTGGCACGCTTGTCACGGGTAAAAAAAATAAATAAATAAAATAAATGTATTTCAAGCTATAGAATCTGTTTTTTTTTTGGGGTTTTTTTCAGACATTACCACAGCATGGACATTTTCACCCACTACGATCTCCTCAACGCCAACGGAACCAAAGTGGCCGAAGGGCACAAAGCAAGTTTCTGTCTAGAGGACTCGGACTGCCAGGAAGGTCAACACAAACTTTTCAGAACAGTAAAATTTGATGCAATATTATGCCCATAAATGCGCTATATGAATATAAGGAGCAGTTGTGTCTACCTGGCGAGCATCCAATGCTAACGTGGCGCCACACGTCGCAGGTGTTTCCAAGCGTTACGAGTGCGCCAACTTTGGCGACCAGGGCATCACGGTGGGATGCTGGGACATGTACCGCCACGACATTGACTGCCAGTGGATCGACATCACCGACGTCAAACCCGGAAATTACATCATGCAGGTAAATTGAGTACATCGGTGGGATAACTGGCCAGTGGCCACTAATTGGGTCTCATTTGGACCCTTGGGAGACTTCCTGTGCAGTTTGGGGCATAGGTCCTTGAGACTTTTTTATTTGTTCTGTTGTGACGACGTGTACGCCAAATTTCGTGTTGATTGGTAAAAGTGGTGTCAGGGGCAAATTTTTTATTATTTTTTTTCCACGGGGAGCGACTGAGAAAATTTGCCCAAAATGTCTGACTTCCTGTACAGTTTTGAGCATAGATCCTTGAGACTTTTTTGCGCGTCCTGTTGTGTTTGACGTGTAGGCCGAATTTTGTGTTGATTGGTAAAAGTGGTGTCAGGGGCTAATTTTTTTATTTTTTTTTCTTTACACGGGGAGCGCCTGAGAAAACTTGCCCAAAGTGTCTGATTCAAACCAAAATGGCCAACTTCCTGTGCAGTTTTGGGCATCGGTCCTTGGGACTTTTTTGTGCGTCCTGTTGTAATCGACATTTATGTCCAATTTTATGTTAATTAGTAAAACTAGTTAAGGTAAAATAAAATTCCAACATTGCAGGGCGCAATACTGACAAAATACGCCCAAAATAAATACAAAATGGCTGACTTCCTGTTCAGTTTGGGGCATAGATTCTTGAGAATTTTTTATTTTTTTTAAATGGTAAACGACGAGGAAGCATTTTTGTTTGTTTTTCCTCGTCCACTCACGTAGTCATTTAACATAACCTTTTTTTTTTTTTTTATTATTTTTATTTTTAACTTCCTGGTCCACTCAGGTGGTCATCAACCCTAACTTGGAAGTAGCTGAGAGCGACTTCACCAACAACGCCATGAAGTGCAACTGCAAGTACGACGGCCATCGGATCTGGTTCCACAACTGCCACGTTGGTAAGCCCCCCCCCATAAAAAGTAGCACTCTTTTTTTTTTTTGGATGGTGTGTTGTTCAAACCCGCAAAAACCTCCCCACAGGCGACGCCTTCAGCGAGGAGGCAGAGAGAAGGTTCGAGAAGTACCCGGGACAGTTGAACAACCAGATTTCTTAATCCCGACGACCGATGGATGGAAGGAGACATTTTGTTCAGTCGTCATCGTTTTTTGTGGGGGGGACGTTTCCATTTTGAAAAACCGTGTTTGAGCTGTTTTTTATTCTTATGAATGTATTTATTACCTGTTCAAAGGTGCTCCAAAAATTCTCAGTATTTTTATTTTTAGGATTTTACGATAAAGGATTAGAAAAAAATAAATAAATGAAATGATGTTGCTGTATGTACACTGATGTAATCGCACCTGCTGCACTCAATTAAATGAGACGATTATTTGATAACAATGAAATGTTCGTAAATGTTTACATAAGATTGGTGAAGATCCTGACGGATGGATTGTTCGAGCTGCTGCTGGTACGTTCACAACTCTAAAGATGTTACATGTGACTTGGCTGAGTTACAAAATTTCTCTTTTTTTTGCCATTTTCCAGAATCTGCAACGTGATTGGCAAGAGCCGGACCGGAAATAATATAATTGGCTGACTCGGATCCACGTCTAAGAGGTGGTTGGTAAAACTAGTTCTGAAAATCAATGTGTTCCTGATCTTTTCTATTAACTCATTCAATCACAAAAACGTGTAAGTATGTTTTTAATCCGTTTTCCTTCCCGACCAAAAACGTATTTATACGTTTTTTTATTTTTTCTATGCTAGGGCACACAGAAGGCTTTGATACAGCTTCTGACCTGAAGAGGTTGCTTAAAGCAATGGTAGTTAATACAAGAAACGGCCAGCAGGTGGCAGCAGAGTATAAGAGATCAGCCAAGGCCACGTTGCAACAAGGTGTTTTTGCCAGTGTTTTCAACAGGTTTGTGAATAATGATGAAACTTAGCGATATTCTAATGTTAATTGCTGCAGAACGGAAACAGATAGAAAAATACTTTTTTTTTTTACTGATGAAAGAAGAGACTCTAATCTTTCTTTTGGTAGGTCCCATGTTTTTATAGCAATAGAACACAATATTCTGTGGGCCTTGCAAAATCAGTCAAAATCCGCTTGCTTCAGTGAAAATAGCTGGGAGTGAATGCGTTTCAGAATGACTGAATTGTACTCTTATTGAAGGTGAGTCAGCAGCGCCCTCTGTTGACGAGCCGCCACGAGTGTGCGACGGTCTTGGCTGTCGTGTGTGGCTCGCGTGCGTGCAGAGGTTATTTCAATCGACTTAAGAAGCGCTTAGCTGTTAACTCGTTACTGCAATCCCATTAAGCTTCATCAGGCTGCAATGTCCAGATTGGTCGCGATGCTCAACAGCGCCCTCTGTACAATATTTTTAACTGTGTCCACCTGTGAATCATGATGCCTGTTTAGGTAGCTTTGTAGCGTCCGCTTGGCCTGGTGTCTGGGCTGGTAGTGGATCCTCCTCTTGCCCCCTTCAGGGAGATGACGACTTCTACAGTGCCTGCCAGGCAAACAGAAATAACATGAGATCTCATTATATAAAAACAATATCACATGTTGGTATAATCTTGTTGATCTAATACTAATTCGTAACAGCCTCCTTATAATACCTTGTAGAAGCTGCGTTTATATTAATTTGACTATACAGCAAATTGAACCAGATAGCATTACAACTATATTATAGCTACTCTCCTGGTGATATGCGTTCACCCACGAGTAAACAGGACGTGTATGTCACGGAAATAAATGAGTATTTAGCGCCGTCTTTTATCATTTTTAATAGACAAGCTCAAAGCATGCCGTCAATATTTAACTAATTTGGCACACGATACAGTAAATATCAAACACATTTGGATGTTAAAAACAGGGTAATATGTTTGAAGGGGCTGTCTGCCGGTTTGACTCAGGAAAATGCACTTTTTAAATACAGGATTTAAAGAAAGAAACTACTTCACAATTTATAGATATGCGCTTTTCATAACATGTGGGGGTGATTTTGTCCTAAACCCGCACCCCCCCATCCTGTATTTTGCCATTTTGTGTTTGTTTTGTAAACAGTGGGCCGTTTCTGTGGAAAGACAGTGTTTACACCCCTCCAGCCAATCGCAGAGCGGGGGCGTGGCGTGTCGCAAACGGGGCCGGGCGAACGTGTCTGCTGCGTGACGTCACTCCCGCGGCAATTTGAAAGCACGCGCGGATTTTTTTTTTCACTCACTCATTCACACATGTACGTTCTGTGAGTGAGTGAGTGAAAAAAAAATAGGGTTTGTTAGGACAAAATCACTCCCACACGTTATGAAAAGCCCATATCTATAAATTGATAAGCCGTTTGTTTCTTTAAATCCTGTATTTAAAAAGTGCATTTTCCTGAGTCAAACCGGCAGACAGCCCCTTTAAATTTACCGCTCGTTGTCGCGGACTTCTTCCTCCGCCGCTTCCGCATCCTCCGGGAGGCGCAGTGTGATTGGTCAAAAGTAAGTCCACCGGAACGAAAGACCAACTCGGATATATCCGACTTCCGACCATCCTCGAATGCAGCATTTGTGCTTACTCTGGCGCTAACATCGGAGTGCTGCAGCTCATCGGTAAAATGCTCGATGTGAGAGTTCAATCCTGGCATCTTCCATGTTCCCCTTCATTTTATAGCTAAACATTTTTTTTTTAAATTTAAAAAATAATATAGTACAGTACGTTCAAAACAATAACTATCGTTTCCAGTCCAGTCCCAAATATACTTCAGATTTCCTCTTTCACGATGTTACAAAGACGTCAAGCGAATTTGTTACTTAATAGTTGGAACAACAAAAACATTGCTACAAGCGAACGAGCTTGTGAGTATGAATACAAATTGAATGAATTTAATATAATATTAAATCAATATTATCCTTTTTTTTTTGCCTCGATGAATCCAACATGCTTCTTTAGATGATTTATTGACAAATTTTAAATATCATACAGTAATGCAGTCCGACTTTATCCTCTCCCATACAAACACTGTTTGTGACAAAATACACATTTTGAACCCAAACCAAACACTTGAAAGGTGCAAAACGTGACAGAACACCACATTTCAAACCAATGGAAATCTTGTCAGAATGTCTATGACTAATCATGTCACAAATGGCATGAACAATTAGCTCAGAAAAAAAAAAAATCAAACAATTGTTATAATGTTGATGATGATGAATTCAGGCTCCCAACATTTTCTTCACCATGTAACCGGGCATGTTGTAGAGGAAGAGAGCCAAGATGGCCAACACGAGCAGGGCGCAGACGATCTTGATGGTGAGCCAGCGGTACTGGTCGCATATGAGATGCTTGGCTGCCTTGAGGGGGATCAGGAACCACAGGAGGGCGATGTCCGGACGGCTGAGGGGAAGGAACAACAAAGTTAGATGCTAGTTAGAAGTCATTCCATCAAACTGATGAATGATAGAACCGACTTTTAATCTTTTTTTGTTGTTTATTTATAGTGAGAAGAGATCACAACTGGTTGTTTTGATAACAGAAAAGAAACTTCATACTTGGGCTTCTCCAGAGGTTCAGGCTCGTTGCGTCCTTCGCCGGCCGGGGATTTCTCCGCCTCTTCACCAGTCAGAAGGTGAAGCTCCGCCTCCACTTTGCCCTAGAATGACAAACACAAGCACTGATCGTTGTTAAGAAAAAAAAAACTTGCATTGTGAGAGCGGAGAACGCAAACGATGAATCAAACTCCTGAAAAGGACTCACTGACTCAATTGCAGACTCTCCAGAAAAATTTGCGAACGAGGGACGATTCGGCTCGACAAACTCTCGAGTCAGATGATCGCGTTTAATGGGGTGAGCGATTCAAATGATTCAGATGAATCCGATCAAGAATCACTGGAAATGCAGGTGATTCTATTCATCGAGTCGGGTCAACAGAAACGCCGCCGACTCGGACCATTTGGTTCACTGACTCACTAGTAGTGTTAATTTTGTCAACAAAAACTAAACAAAAATAATTTTGTCAACACATATTTTTCACCGGACTAAAACTAGACTAGACTAGACTAAAACCCTCATAAATAAACAATAACTGGGACTAAATCAATCTGCATTTTCGTTGACTAATGAAGACGAGATGAGAATGGACTGGACTAAAATCTATGGACATTTCAGTTCATGAATAAAAACGAGATAAAAATGATATGATTTTGTAAAATCTCATCTCTACTAATCTGTCACTGTGACACTCATGTGACACATAGTGACACGCCCCCTTTCAAATCTGCAGCTAACGAGTGCAACATGCACAAACATGAGACAGACAGGAGGTGGATTCATTGTAAAAGTTTTTGTTTTTGTTTTTTTTTAAAAAGTAAATTATAGTTATAACTTAACATTAATCCAATGGCTATAACGTTCCAACAATAATGTTAATGCAACCGCTAACTAAAGCTCGCTAACCTACTAGCTCATAGCATGGAACCTAAGCAGCCACTGTAATTGTGGGAATGCTGAAGTATTCCCACATAAGTTATTGTGATTTTTCTTCTCCACACTTTTTTGCCGCGTAACATTGCCCACATAATACTTCCAATTTACATTGTTCAAATTTCAACTAGCTTAAAAAATTCACGCCTCTTGGGGTATATATCGTCTGATTCCACATTACTTACAGTATTTGCACAATTGAACGTTTTATATCAACTCTTCCCCATTCGTTTTTAATGGTAGAGACATTGAACTTTTTCTAAGCATCACTTTCCACGCCCACTTCTATACATATAACTTATCATCATTACCAGGTGTCTGATACTGCTTGGTGGCACAGTTGATAAAGTGCATTGTCCAGTAACCAGGAGGTTATAATTTCATAATTTATCTCTCAATATGCTTCATAAGCATTCCACATGCATTCAAAATCTTAGCATTCAACTTTGAGCATTCCCACATTTTCTCCAGAAATTGCACTTAGTCTAGTTGCGTTTGAAGTTGTTTTTCATCAAAAAAGATGAGAACATTTTATGTAAGATATAATCTACTGACAAAAAATATATATACTGTACAGGGGTAACATGGTTGTCCTGACTAAAACGTTGACAGTTTGTTTTGACTAAAACTAATGACTAAAATTATATTTTTTTGGAGCAAAATAAACACTAAAATGCTAGATTTATAGTCAACTAAAAATGGACTACATAAAAATGGGATGAGGTTGACTATCTGTGATAAAAAACAAAAAACAACAACAACTTACAAGCGTGGCTGAAATTGGACTAAAGCTGAGACGAAATTTCAAAATGGCAGACAAAATTAACACTACTGAATCAGAATCATGGAAACAGATTATTTGTTAATATCACAAAATCAGCAGACCAGAACGCTTTCGGTTGAATCAGGCGAATGACTCCAGTTCATGGAACCACTTGTAACTCAGATGATGCGATTCGGTCGGTTTATTATTAATAACGGTAAGCTCATCTGCGGAGCTTACCGTGAGTTCAAACTCGTCGTCCTCGTTGCGGGCCACGAAGGGCCACCAGCCTTTGATCCTCTTCTGCTTGAAGATGGAGACGGCGGGCATGTCGGCCTCGTTGGTCACCATCTCGATGGTGCACTGCTTGGCCGACTTTGCGCCACGTGGGAAGCGGTTCAGGTCCAGCTCGATGGCGCCTGTTCACGGGCAAACGTGTTGTGGGAAAATCAACGACCGTGCTTTATATTTTACTTCTTTCTTTTCCTTGTTTTTCTAATCATCTCTTCTGCCACCCTTATTTCATCCCTTTCGTCTTTTCTTGGTTCATTCCTGTTTTTATTCTTTACTTCCTCATTCCCTCCATCTGTCATTTTTGTCCTCCCTTGCTTCCTTATTTTCGTGTCATCTTCCTTCCATCTTTCTGTGACAAATTTCTTCCCTCATTCATTCCCTTTTTATTTCCTTCCTCCTTCATGTAGCCCTTCTTTCCTTCTTTTGTTCTTTCAATCTTCCTTCTTTCTCTTTATGCCCTTGTATAGTTACAGTCTTTCCGTCCATCTTTTGTTCCTTCAATCCTTCTTTTTTCATCCTTCCTTCTTTTGATTTACTTCATTTATTCCCTTTTCCCTTCTGTTGCCTTTGAATTTTTCTTTTTTCCTTAATTTTTTAATATCTTTTTTCCTTCTTAATTTTTCCACTTCTTTCATTTCTTTATTCTCTTTTCTTCCATTCCTTATTTTTTCCCATCCTTTCTAGTACTTTTTCCTTCATTCTGTACCTCCTATCAGTTCTTTTCTTTCTTTTCTTCCCTCTTCCCTTACGTCATTTCTTCCACCTTACTTTTTTCCCCTTCCTCCCTTCTTTCCCTCCACATAATGCCCAACTAATGATAAAGAATCATTTGCAATATTTTGGATAAATTAAAAAAAATATATATATATTATGTGTCATTTATTTTAAAAAAATGTAATAAACTGGCTAACAGGAAAAGTAGTAACTAGTTGTTTTTTTTAAAAAGTTTTTTAATCTATATTTGCAATGTTTTGTATAAATAAAAAAATATATATATTATGTCAATTATTGAAAATGTTTAAAAAAAAAAACTGGCTAACAGGCAAAATAGATTTTTTTAATTTTATTTTTTTATTTATATACCGTATATATATATATATATATATATATATATATATATATATATATATATATATATATATATATGCAATATTTTGTATACATTTAAAAAATATATATATTACGTGTCACTTATTTAAATTTAAAAAAAAAAAGTAATAAACCGGCTAACAGGTAAAGTAGTAACTTTAAAAAAAAAAAAAAATAAATTCATTTCTGTAAGCCATTTGCTTTTAAGGCTCATGTTGCAAAAGGGGTTTGAAATGATATTAAAGTGTTTAGGCATATATATATATATAGGCATATATATATATATATATATATATATATATATATATCCCTACTATTGGCACAGACGACGCCGATTACCGAGGAAGTCGTCGGCAGAGAAATGGTCGGCATCCCACACTTGCAGGTTGAGGCGGGCCGGGATCTTGTACTCGGTCTCGTCCCAGGCGAACATGGACTCCTTCTTGGAGATGACGATCTTCTCCTCGGCCATCAGGTAGTCGAAGGGGTAGATGAAGCGCCAGTTGAAGTTGCCCTCGCCGGTGATGGAGTGATAGTGGACGTCCGTGTCCTGCTTGTCCTCCTGCTGCCCCTTGAGCCAGCTGGACCGGGACAGAAAGACGACAACTACACAACAACAAAACACAAATTGGTCCATTTGGGGCTAAAAGAAATCTGGTTGCGTTATTCACCCTCTGACGAATATGTCGCTGGATTTCTCTCCAGTGAAGATGTCATCGTCCTCCAGGACCACTTCATCCGTGTTCCAAATGATGACCCGCAGCTCAAACCTGAAATGGAAACAAAATGACTTCAGTCGATGTGTCAGAATGCATCAATGAACCCTTATAAGGGTGAAGTCAGCTCAAGTCAGTTTTATTGATTTATTTACTTCATTTCCTTGTAATTGTTAAAAAAAAAAAAAGTGATGTAGTGATGTAATAAATGTTAAATTAAATTAACACATATTGTGAAACTGATAATTTTAGTAACATTTTTATTTTTATTCTGTCTATTTTTTGCAATACATTTATTTAATTCACCAATTAATTAATGAGATAAATTAAAGGGATACTTGACTCACTGAACAATTTTCAGCAGTGAATAGTTCATATTTTGTTCAGAATGATTTTGATAACTTCATTATTTTTTATTTACAATTAATGGTAAATGGCATGGCGCAATTAATACCTTTTAAAAAGTAATTTTTCTAGTTGCTGTCGACTGATGATGACATCACCTGTGCTGAGGAAGTAGGTAACGGCCAATCATGGCTCACCTGTTTTCTGCCTTAGGTCAGTAAACTGAGCCATAATTGGTCGTTACCTATGGCGGACCAAAACTGCCAAAATTCAAAATAAATAAATGACTAAATAAATAAATGATTAAATAAATAAATGACTAAATAAATTAATAAATGACTAAAAGTGAAAATAAAAATGGATATAAAAAATTCTTTCTATTTCCATTTATATATATTTTTTTCATGTAATTTTCGAATTATATTTTTTTTACAACCATTTTTATTCTCACTTTTAGTCATGTATTTATTTATTTAGTCATTTATTTATTTAGTAATTTATTTATTCTTAATTTTGGCAGTTTTGGACCTCTATATTTACCTACTTCCTCACCACAGGTGATGTCATCATCAGTCGACAGCAAGTAGAAAAATTACTTTTTAAAAGTATTAATTGTACATGAAAAATAATGAAGTTAACACATTAATTATAGACAAAATATTAACGTTTTACTGCGGAAAATGACTCGATGAGTCAAGTATCCCTTTTTAAATAAATATGAAAATGAGTATGTAAATGTAGAATATATTTGCCAAACTGGTTGTTTTATTTTATTATGTACCTTAAATCAATTAAACAAAAATTGAATGAGGTAATTGAATGAAAAATAAATAACACGGATATATTACATATACAAGTAAAAAGCTAAATTAGTGCACATTAGTCATCACAATGTGACTGTGCTGTGTGGACATTCCAAAATGAAAGTACTTCTTTGGCTTCCTGGGCGCGATGTCCAGGGCAGGACCGGGCGCCGTCATGTCTTTGGGGAACATGTCCACCCACATCTCAATCCGGCCCTGCGGATGCAAATTGATCACAAAATCAATTGATCAGCAAAAGCCAATGAAAAAACAAAACCGTGAGATCGTTTACTTGTTCGATTCCCGGTTTGTCGGGGTGCAGGAGCGGCCTGGTCTCCACGTGCTCCGGCACCAATTTGCAGCCCACCCGCGGGATTTCCTCCCAGTGCTTGAGCACGGTCAGCGCCAGGTGCTCGTTGGTCTGCTTCTTCAGACCTGACCGCGATGAGCATTTTTTTTTTCTTTCAGAATTCCCTTCATAAACAAGCGCAGGAAGAAAAAAAAAAAAGCGTTACCATTCTCATCCTCGATCTCGGTGGGCGCCATGAAGACGCGGTTCTCCACTTTCACCCGCCCGCCCGGCCCGTAGTGAGGCCCGTCCAGCTTGCCGTCCTTGCACAGTTTGGCCAGGATCTGGGTGGGTTTCATGGGGTCCCTCCAGATGTTGTAACCGTGGCTACGGAGAAAAAAAACCCACAATGGGGTGTTTTCAACTCTGGCGCAAGGCACAGTGTACATGTGTGCAGGGGCGGGCTAGACTACGTTTTGGTATTTTTCACAAAAAAAATGTTCCCGCCAAAACTTGTTCGTTTGTCTTCCATTTTTCAATTTAGTCTGTTTTAGTGCAATTTCACTCATCCCGTTTTTATTTAGTTCGTTTTTAGTCGACTAGTCTAGCATTTTAGTCTTTATTTTAGGCCAAGAAAACGTAATTTTATTCATATAGTTTTCATAAACAAAAACTGTCACGGTTTTAGCCTAGTTTTAGTCAGGACAAATGTTTTACCGCTGTATATATATATATATATATATATATATTCTTTTTTTTGTCAGCAGATTATATTGAACATTTTAAAACTAGTTCACATAAAATGTTCTCATCTTTTTGATGAAAACCAACTATGACGCACAATTACAGTACTATGGCTCCATGCTATTAGCTAGTAAGTTAGCCAGGATTAGTTAGATGTCACATTAACGTTATTGTTGGAACGTTATAACCGTTGGATTAATGTTATAATTTATATATATATATATATATATATATATATATATATATATATATATATACCTCCTGTCTGTCCCATGTGTTTGTGTTGTGTGTCACATGACAGTGTCACAGATGTGACAGATTAGCAGAGACAAGATTTTTACAAATTCAGATCATTTTCGTCTCGTTTTTGTGCATGAATTAAAATGTTCATAGATTTTAGTCTAGTCTATTTTTGTCTCATCTTTATTAGTCGGCAGAAATGCATACTGATTTAGTCCCAGTTATTGTTAATTAATGAGGGTTTTAGTCTAGTCTAATCTAGTTTTAGTCTGGTGAAAAACGTGTGTTGACGAAATTATTTTAGTTTCATTTTTGTTGACGAAATTAACACTACGGCGTACATGTGTGCAGGGGCGGGCTAGACTAAGCGTTGGTATTTTTTTTCTAAAATACGATTCCAACCAAACTGACTTGTGTCAGTGCCCATGTTGCTTACGTGGCATAGCTGGCGGTGATGCCGCAGGTGGCCCTGTGCTTGCTGTAGAAGCGGTTCTCTAGGTCCAGCTTGGTCTCGCCGATCAGGTCGTCGGTGCCCACCAGGTCCCAGTCGTAGATGGACACGGTGAGGGTGGAGTCCATGGGGAACGTGGCCTCAATGTCGAAGGATCTGCAGGACGAAGGAGTGAGTGACACGAGAACAATTTTTTTAATTTTTTTTTAAGTCGTACAGATTTCGTCCTTACTTTCCGAATAGTGGATTGAGCTGCTTGGAGATGTAGTTCTCTTTATCCTTCACTTCATTCTTTCCCAGTTTGATGGCGATGTACGGATCGGCTTTGCCGTTGATGTCCGCCGGGTGAAGATCAGTCGCCTGGCAGCAGAAAGTTATTTTTATCGTTATTTTTACAAAGAGGTTATCAATCCAGTGGATGCCGACTCACCCTGATGATGTAAACCCGCACCAAGACGTTGATGGGGTCATTGTGCGGAATGTTCTGGAACATCCCCATGTTGGAGTCAAAGTCTCTGGGCAGCTCCTCGGACACTTTGTACATGCACAACGAGCCCTTGAATGAAATGAAAATATTCAAATAAATAGCAATAATAATAATAATGTGTAAAGTGCTTTTCATAATACAAACCAACAGACACAAGTTAAGGTCTCCCATGCTTTGTTGTGTTTGCACCAATCGATTTTTGTAACATGAGGACTCTTGGACATTTTTTCCCCCACATAAAGTATGACTTTGTTATTGTAAAATTGTGACTTTTTCCACATTGAGTGCTTTATTCTCAAAATTATTTGATTTATTTTTCATATTACATTTTTATTCTTGTGAAATTGCATCTTTTTCAGGTTTATTATTTAATTAAATTTTAATTCAACTTTAATTTAATTTAGTTTTTATTTTATTTTTTCATATTGCATCTTTATTGTGCCATTATTTGGGACTTTTCCACCTTTTATTTATGACTTTATTCCTGAAAATTTGCAATTTTTTTCCAGTAATTACAATCTTGTGCATTTTATTATTCATCACATTTGTCTTTAACTCATTCACTCCCAGCTATTTTCACTGAAGCAACTGGATTTTGACTGATTTTGTAAGGCCCACAGAATATTGTGTTCTATTGCTATAAAAACATGGGACCTACCAAAAGAAAGATTAGTCCTTTTTTTTACAAGTTAAAAAAAGTATATTAGTATCTGTTTCCGTTTTGCAGCAACTAGCATTAGAATATAGCTAAGTTTCTTCATTATTCACAAACCTGTTGAAAACACTGGGAAAAAAATAGCTTGTTTTAACATGGTCCTAGTTGATCTCTTATACTCTGCTGCCACCTTCTGGCCTTTTTTTTTGTCATAACTACCATTGCTTTAAGCGACCTCTTCAGGTCAGAAGCTGCATCAAAGTCTGCTGTGTGCTCTAGCATAGAAAAAACCCCCATAAAAAACGTATAAATAAGTTTTTGGTAGGGAAGGAAAAAGTATTAAAAAAACGTATTTATATGTTTTTGGGTTTGAATGAATTAATGTATTATTATAATATTTTGAAATAGAATTCTCATATTCATCTTCTTCTAATATGACAAAATTTACAGTTTTAATTCATCCCCCCAAATTGTTTTTAGGAACCGTCATATTAAAGGGATACTTCACTTATTTAGCGTATTATAGCAATAAAAAGCACCTGTTTTCTAGGTTTGGTCATGTGACATTCACAAGCTGAGCTGTGATTGGTTACCTGAGCCCTTGTGATGTCATTTTCAGTCGACAGCAAGTTGCAAAATGTGTTTTTAAAGGTACTAATTGTACATAAAAAAATAATGAAAATATCAAATTCATTATAGGCAAAATATTAATGTTTGACTGCCAAAAATGGCTAAATAAGTAAAGTGTCCCTTTAAGACGTTATTTTTACAGCCGGTTCAATTTACTTTACAATTTGAACCTCATAATAATATTCTAATATTTTGACATTGATTTAGTCTCCTTAGATTACGTCTTCATTTACCACATCTTTCTCTGGCAATATTGCACCCTTGCTCTCATAAAACTTGCATCATAAATCTTTTTTTTTTTTTTTTTGGTCTCTTAATATTAAAGGCCAAGTTCATAAATAAGTACGATAATGATGACAAAATACACTAGTACATAATCATGAATAAATGGTTACATAAAGTGCGTGTTGTCAAGTTGAAGGTATTATTATCACGCACAGACAAGAATCCGCTTCCAAATGATTTTTTTTTTATAAGCGTCCTAACTCCGCTTACTTTGAATTTCCCAACAATCCTGTCCTCGTCCGAAGCGTTCTGGTCATCGTCGTCGCCACCTTTCCCCCTGAACAGGTTGAAACTGTGCAGCCAGTCCTCAAAGTTGTCAAACTCGCTCTCCAGCTCTTTGGCGTACACCTTGTGCGACACACACAAAAAAAAAAGTCTCGAGAGCGTTTCGCCAGACGTTCAATGTCGTTTGCCTACTTTGAGCTCGTCCAGCTTGGCCTTTTTCTTGTCAGCCGGGTCGACGGCGCTCGCCTTCTTCTTGTCCTTCTTCCCTTTGGCCTTCCTGATGCCTTTTACGGGAGAGTCATCAGGTTTGATGTCTGAGTTATCCGTGAAGATGGTGAGGAGAACGAGGCAGGGGAGGTAAGAGGGGAGCACAGCACTCGAGACATGAATTCCAACATGAAAGTTGTCAGACAACAGACCTTTTTCCATATGTTCTGTGATGACAGATATGTCTGCGGAGTTTCATGTCAAAAGGTGAAACTCGCGTTATTTTTTTCTCAAGACCCCCAAAATGATTTTGGGGGTCAGAATTTGCAGCTGTACGAAGCTCGTGTCGCCGTTATGCTAAATGACAACTTTCATGGCGGCATATGGTTGCGTGTTAAGGACGCAAGGAAAAGTCGGCCCACATGCGTGACTTTCGGATTCATGTCAGCATTTCAGTCTACACGCTGATGCATTGTGGGAGTCGGGCAAAAGCTCGCTACTGCAACAAGGAAGACAACGTTAGTGAGACCACACGCAATCCGACTACTCCTCACGAAATTATCTTATTGTTCACATTAACGTGACAAAAAAAACAAAAACATTTGAATTGTGAAATGGCGAGAAAATAACTACGTCATCACGTTATTAGAATACAGTCCAATTTTTCCATGAAAAAGACGTCAAGAACATCAAATGTTATTATGGTAATTACAAATTAGTCATGTTAATTTTACATATTTTTTACCGGTGTATATATTTTTTTTTTGTAATATTGTACCTTTATTCCATTAAAAAAAAAATCCACATTAATAATTTTATTGTCATAATATTCTGACTTACCTGTAATTTTTAAATTTTATTTTTGTTCCATAAGAAAACCGTCAAGAACATCAAACGTTATTATGGTAACTACAAATTAGTCATGTTAATTTTACATCTTATTTATCTTCTTTTTTTTTTTTGTAATATTGTAACTTTATTCCATTTAAAAAAAAATCAAAAGCAATAATTTTATTGTCATAATATTCTGACTTAACTGTAATTTTTAAATTTTATTTTTGTTCCATAAGAAAACCGTCAAGAACATCAAACGTTATTATGGTAACTACAAATTAGTCATGTTAATTTTACATCTTATTTATCTTTTTTTTTTTTTTTGTAATATTGTAACTTTATTCCATTTAAAAAAAAAAATCAAAATCAATAATTTTATTGTCAAAATATTCTGACTTAACTTTAATTTAAATTGTATTTTTGTTCCATGAGAATACAGTCAAGAACATCAAAAATTATTATGGTAACTACAAATTAGTCATGTTAATTTTCCAGCTTATTTATCTTTTTTTTTTTTTTTTTTAATATCGGAACTTTTGGGTAATATTGTACCTTTATTCCATGAAAAAAAAAAATCCACACTAATAATGTTATTGTCATAATATTCTGACTTACCTCTAATTTAAATTTTTATTTTTGTTCCATGAGAAAACCGTCAAAAATATCAAAGGTTATTATGGTAACTACAAACTAGTCATGTTAATTTTACATCGTATTTATCTTTTTTTTTGTTGTTGTTGTAATATCGTACCTTTATTCCATAAAAAAAAAAAAATCCACACTAATAATGTTATTGTCATAATATTCTAACATACCTGTAATTATTCAACTTTTATTTTTGTTCTTTTTATATTTTAGCTTTATTTCATTATTACATTTTTCACTTCAATATGCTTGCATTTAATCTTGTAAAATTATTATTTTTTCATGTTGATTGATAGCTTCATTCTCATAATATTGCAACTTTGTTCTCTACTCATTTTAACAATTTTCCAAAAAAAAAAGAGTCTGTTAAAAACAGCTGAAGAGCTTTCAATTATCACTAAAAAAAAAAAAACATCATAATGCTCTTAGAATAAAGTCTAATCTTTCACAGAAATAAAAGGCAAAAATATCACGTCCTAAAAATGGTCAAATTTCAACTTTATTCCCGTAATATTACATTTTTAATACTAGTAAATGACGTTTTCAGATTAAATTTACCAAATGTTTGAAAATACCAATTTTTATACCTCCATCTGCCAGGTCCGCATCTTCTTTTTCCTCTGAATCTGACAGCGCCCCCTCTTGGCCCTTTAGTGCCTAAGAAGAATGACGACCCGAAAGGCCTGAATGTCATACAACTGCATAACAAATGATAAGTAATAAATATGAAATAAGACCGCACCTCTGTCAGGGTCTCGATGGAGGCGAAATATTTGGACCACCAGTCGAGCATGCTCTCGTCCAGGCCGTCGTCTTCCATCTCGTCGCCCTTCTTCCTCTTCTTCTTCCTCCCTTTTGCATCCTTGTCGTCGTCCTTTTTTTGCGTGCAGGAAATGAATTTGTTTAACAGTTGAATTTATGTAAGTCACATAAATTCAACGTACACAGCGTGACATAATGGCAGCACTTGACTTACCTCAACCTTCACTACAGCGTCAGAGCACTACAGAGAATAACACAAGACATGACTCAACATTATGTGACAGTCAGCACCTTCGTATGACTGGCTTGCAATTTGATTTATGACCGATAATATTCAATCAATATTCTCACAAAATATTATGACTTTTTGACATTGATTAAAGACTATTCTGGTAATGTTTACATGTCCTTGGAAAATTGCAACTTATTAATGCAGATTTATGACATTTTTATGTTATTATCTGAAAAGTAGGATTATTTAATGTAGATTTATGACGTATTTGTAAACAATCAATAATCTATTTTTGCATTACTTCAAATTTCTTCTTAAAAAACATTCCAACTTTTTGTTTGTTTTTGTAATATCTCAACATTATTCTCGGAAAACTACGACTTTTTAGCATGGATTTATGACTTTATTTTCTTAACATTTTAATGTTATTTTCTGAGGTTTATGAGTAATTTAGATTTATGACTATTCTCTTAACATGTCAACATTAGTCTCAGAAATTTTAAGAGTAAGATGTTGATACATAGAATTTTTATTTTTAAATGTGAAAATCTTTTCGCATGGATTTATGACTTTATTTTCTTAACACTTTCATGTTATTTGCTGAGGTTTATGACTAATTTAGATTTATGACTATTCTCTTAACATTTCAACATTATTCTCAGAAAATTAAGACTAAGATGTTGATACACAATTTTTATTTTTAAATGTGAAAACTTTTTACCATGGATTTCTGACTTTATTTTCTGAACACTTTAATGTTATTTTCTGAGGTTTATGACTAAGTTAGATTTATGGCTATTCTCTTAACATTTCAACATTCTCAAAAAATTCAGACTAATATGTTGATACACGTATTTTTATTTTTTTTATGTGAAACTTTTTTACCATGTACTTATGACTTTTTTTTCTTAACATTTTCATGTTATTTTCTGAGGTTTATCACTAATTTAGACTGATGACTATTCTCTTAGCATTTCAACATTATTGTCATAAAATTAAGAGCAGAATGTTGATACACATTTTTTTTTATGTGAAAACTTTTTGGGCTGAATTTATGACTTTATTTTCTTAACATTTTAATGTTATTTTCTGAGGTTTATAACTAAGTTAGATTTATGACTGTTCTCTTAACATTTCAACATTATTCTCAGAAAATTAAGGCTAAGATGTTGATACACATATTTTATTTTATTTTTTTTTTAACTGTGAAAACTTACAGAATCTAACTTGACCACTGTGTCCATCTTCTTAAAAGTTGGCTCAGGTTCCATGTTGACCACAATGATTTCCTCTGACAGACAAAGACAGCACTATTTATGATATTATAGAAATAGTATTTCTACCAAATAAAATAGCAGGATTTCACTGCAAATGCGAAAACATAAAATGTCTGACTTGTCCCTGTTCTTGCGTCGTACAATTATTTCATCGGTCTCTTGAGGCAATGAGCAGTATGAAATCTGCCTAGCAACAAATGGCCGCTCGAGTGTTACTTGACCAGGACTGGGATCAATTCCGTGAATATATCTGCTGAAGGCGGGCTCCAGTTGTACCTGTGGTGGACCAGTTGTTGGCCTGCTTGTTGGAGGGTCTGTAGATGAACTTCCTGAGGCTGGTGACGGCGTTGGAGCCCACCAGGGTGTAGCGGCCGAACGCCCTGCAGTCCACCACGCGGATGTTGAGAGGCGGGTGAAGCAGCTCGTTCTCCGGTAAATCCTGACAGATACAAAAACGGAGATGAGAATGTCGACGTCATCAATAATATACTAACCATATACTGTTGAGTTATTATACATATTTATCCCTCTCAAATAGTCAGTGGTGAAATATGACTTTTAATTGCAGTACTTTACATTACAGTGCCTTCATACGATTAGCTTGTAGCTTGATTTATGACTTTTTTATGACTTCATTTTCATCACATGAAAATGTTATTCTCACTTTGATTTATGACTTTATTCTCGTAACATTTTAACCGCATTTGCACAAAATATCTACACAATGACGCAAAACAAATCGACGTTATAACGTTGCCTGATGCCTATTGTCAAACGTCAGAGTATTGTGACTAATAAAGATTTATGACTTTATTCCTTCATTTCTGAAAATTCACACTGAAAATATTGAAAATATTTTTATGTGAATTTATGACTATTCTCTTCACATTTCAACGTTGTTGTCCAACATTTTGACTATTTAAAGTATTACAATTTTCTCAACATTTTAACATTCTCAAAAGAGTACAACTTTTACTGAATATGTAGATTTATGACATCTATCAACATTTCAATGTTAATTTACGACTGCATTGTTGTAATATTGAAAATTTCCTTCCACATGTATCGCTATAATCCGTCCCTCCACAACTTGGTTATTTTCCAACTTTTGTATGGTAATATTTCAATGATTCACACTAATTCAATATTCCTACAACTAAAAACTTTAAAACGTAATGTATTGATGGAGTTTAACCGCCTTAAAATAATATATAAAGCCCATTATGAAATGTTACCAATTAACATGCGAATCAAATTTAAAAAAAAAAAAAAAAAAACGGAAAGTGAGTATAAATTAAGAGGAACAACTCAAGTTGTCAGTTTGTGGAACAATCTGGATCATAAAACCAAACCATCTCAGTCTGTTTGTATTTTTTTAAATGTATAAAAGCACAATTACTGGAAAAATATATATTTAGCACAAGGTCATACTGTTGAATTATTTTGTTTAATTGTTACTTTGAAAGCATCTTGACTGTTTGCAGTCATTTATTTTGTGTTGATAATTTTTTTTAATGTTGATTTGGGGCAGATTTCACAAGTTTTACTACTTTCTGTCCCCTTTCATTTCTTTTTTTCTTTAAACAAAATGAAATAGAAAAAAATTGAGCTGAATTTGAATTGAATTTTAAACCAAGAACAACGTACAACTTCAAAGGACTTGACGAGCGTGCTGAAGTTGGGGTTCTTCTTGTAGTTGGGGATGAGGGCCGACTGGACGCCCTTCCCGGCGCATTCCACGTCCACGCGGGGCCGGTCCACCTGAGCCAGGTTGACCCGCTTCAAATCCCTCAAACCCCAGAATAAGACCTGGAGCATCGCAGGAGAAAACAGAATGACAATTACTACTTTGCTATGATCAGAAAACCCCACAAATATGTACATTAACATTGCATTGTTATTACCTCAATTCTGTACTTGCTGAGAACAGGTCTGATGCCCATCGGAACGGCAAGAAGTGGGCCACGGTCCATATCGGCAGGACCTTCGATGGGCGGAAGGTCAGCTTTGCCATTAGGGCCAATCTGACCCCCCCCCCCCCCAAAAAAAAAAAAAAAAGTTAATTTTTTTTATTTATGTATTTTTTTTTTAGCAATCAAAAAGATAATTATTTCTGACCAAAAAAAAAAGAAGTTAAAAAAAGTCAGCTCATTAATTTATTTTTTTTCATTTATTTATTTTTTTAACAAACAAAAAGATAATTATTTTGAAAATATTTTTGTAATATTTTTAAAACAAACAAAACAAAATTTGGGGCAATTTTTCCAATTAATAATTGGTTTATGATTTGGGGCAATTTTTCCATTTTTCAGTCTATGCTGAAGTTATCAATGAGCCTTTTGAAATTTGCCTAGCAACAAGGAAACCATTTTTAAATTATTATTATTATTATTATTATTATTATTATTTATTTATTTTTATTTTTTTTTAGAAATTTCAACTCTGGAATATAGCAAATATGCTGCAATAACAGCAGTTAGGAGTAGAGAATATTATTGTATTTTATTAAACAAATTAGAAATGTCTTAATTGCCACAATTTTTTTAAAATAATATTTTCACCTTTTTTTTTTCTTTTTTTTTTATTATATTCATGATATTAAAAGGTTTTGCTTTCATTCGACAGTGCTATGCATCCCAGTGTATGTAATCAATAAAGTTGGGTTTGACTTCTTGTACAATGTTTAATTTTTTTTTACAAAATCTGACAAAATTCTAATGAGAACCCGCTTTCTTGTTGTGACATTATGGGGCGCCAACATCATCAGTTCCCGTCTGACCTGCAGCAGTTCAAAGGCGGCCAGCATCTCTCCGGCCATGCCGTTCCCTCGGTAGATCTGGTAGTATTCCAGCTGAGGCGGGAAGCGCGGCGGTCCGTAGTGCTCCTCGGCCATCTTCACCACCGGCTTGGCAAAAGTTCTGCCCATGAAGTCCGCTTTACCCTTGGGAGAACCAGGGAGAGACTTCAATAATAACTAGACTAAGTGCAATTTCTGGAGAAATTGCATGGGAATGCTGAAGGCATTGAGAGATAAATTATGAAATTATAACCTCCTGGTTACTGGACAATGCGCTTTACCAACTGTGCCACCAAGCAGTATCAGACACCTGGTAATAATGATAAGTTATATATATGGAAGTGGCAGTGGAAAGTGATACTTAGAGAAAAAGTTCAATGACTGTCCCATTGAAAATGAATGGGGAAAAGTTGATATTAAATGTTAATTTGTGCAAATATTGTAAGCAATGTGGAATCAGACGATATATATACCCCGGGAGGCATGCATTTTTGAAGCTAGTTGAAATTTGAACAGTTTAAATAGGAAGTATTATGTGGGAGTTGTTAGCTGGCAAAAAAGTGTGGAGAATAAAAATCACAATAACATATGTGGGAATGCTTTAGCATTCCCACAATAATATTTGTGGTCTCATGAAGCCACGCCCATAATTTCCCGGTCATTCCCAGGGATCTTTGAAAGATGAACTACTTGTAGACAGGAGATTTGGTATTGATGAAAACATGGCTCGAAATGCGCATGTTTCCAGGCGGACTGTTTATAACAATGCATAAAGTGGGGGAAAAAACAGCTTAGAAAAAAATAACCAGTAAACTGCAAAACAGCTAGACCGACATTATTACGCCTAAATGACTTCTCTCTTGCAGTTAGTGGTTATAAAGATTCTCATTGTTCAACATACAGGGAAAAAACAACAACAACAAAACACAAAATTCCCTCAAAGGAATGCAACAGGCACAAGTGGACCGAGGACGGTTTTGTCACTTGGTTGTGCTTCTTATTCCTCTTGCATGCCTTTTGACAAAAAACGACACATTTAAATTCAACGTCACGACATCCAGACGTGTCACACGCTACTTATCCGAAAGAGTCGTCCGAAACAATCGCGTTATTGTCAGAAAAAAAACATAAAAAGCAACAGTCAGCAAAATGCAAATGTTTGGCTGCAGTAATGCAGATGCAAAAAAAAATAAAAAAATTGATATCATAACACTTCAATAGAACTGCGCCTCTGATCAGAATTCTTTCTTTTTTTTTTTAAATTAAAATTCTCTTTTTTTATTTTGTTTTTATTTGTACTTTGAATTTAGCTTTTATTATCGTTTTTCCTATTCGTTACTTTATTTTAAAATAAAATATTTTATTTAAACTTCTTTCAATCTCATCAAAAATAACATCAAAACAGACTAAATATGTACAGGTACTGCAAAACAATTTATATATACAACACAAAAACAAAATACAAATAAATTGAATCCCAAATCAACAATTGTGAGTTTTGTCCAAAGTAAAAATAAATACCTATAAAAGACAAAGACATTAAAATAACAAACTATAAAACAAAACAAAAAAAACAATAAATAAATGAAACTGATGCCCCCAAAATGAATGAAATATTTTATAAATTATTCATCAATTAAAGAGGGTCAAAACATTATAAACAAAAATCCAAAAATCAAACATAAGTCTGACATAAAGCTAGCCGAGCTTCACATTTCTAGAGCATTTTGAAAAAGAAAAAAAGAAAAAAAAAAATCATTTTTTCATTTAAAGCTATCAAATCTTGCAGGTGTACCTAATAAAGTGACATACTTTTTGTTGTCATGAAAGAAAAGTAACGAGTCCCACCACTGTGTCTTGATCGTAGAGCTCGATGACGATAATGGGGGGGTCGTCTCGCAGCTCGCTGGCCTCGCCAAACAACTCCACGTTCTCGAAGAGCAGCAGCTGATCCCACGTCGGGCACAGCGTCTCCGGCAGCACCTGTGGGCCGAACATCCACAACGTCGCAAGGTGCGTTTACCGGCAATAAACGAAAAAAAAAAAAAAAAAGTGCAAAGAATCACTGAATAAAATGTTTAAATTGTTACAGTGCCTTCAACCTTTTGTACTTTTATTTTGAAGTCCAACACATTTGAATTTAATCTGTTGTAACGTTTTTATTTTGTAACATTTGTTCAGGTACAATTTTGCGCGATACATAGCAGAATTTGTGGTACCCGACTTTGGTCTGATTTTGTGGCGCTGACCTCAGTGACTTGGCTTTGCGTGGAGAAGAAGACGCGTGCGAAGGGATCCGACAGTCCGGTGTTGTCGGCGGCAAACAGGCTGCGAGCTTGATACATGTGCACCCGCAGCTGGAAGATTTGCTTCACTGTAAACACGGACACAAACAAAAATCTTTATATCGTGTAAAATTCACTTTTAAACATTTCTACTTAAAAAATTGTGTGATATTTTGCACCACTCAAATTCCACCCCTTCATGATTATTTTTTTTATCCCCCCCACCTTGTTTGAGTTTTTTTTTCCAGATTTAAACAAAAAAACAAAAACAAAAAAAAACATTTTTATAGCAATTATAATGAGTCAATTATTTACAGATTTTCATATTTCACTAGGTCGTCAAAGGGCATTTCCAAAACCAGACAACGAGGCGCTCTAAAGTGAAGAAAAGAAAAAAAAGAAAAGAAAAATCGCCCCACCTCTTTGCTTTCTCTCCATGCCGTGCACACACTCACTCCCGACAATGAGGCGCTCTAAAGTGGCTATGCTAGCCCGAAGCCCTGGTTCACACACCTGGCTGCAGTCGTTAAAAAAAATCTATATAAAAAATACAAAAAAAAAAAGTAAAGAAAATTCCCCCCCACCTCTTTGCTTTCTCTCCATGCCGTGCGCGCACTCATGACCAACAATGAGGCGCTCTAAAGGACTATCTGATGGGAAGATACATTTTCGGGATGTAGGCATAGCTAGCTAGCTAGCTAACTGCACCTCTTAGCAGCCCCTCACAAGCTACACGAAGTCCATGTACAGTAAATGAAAAACAAATCATTTTGTTGTGGTGGTATATTGTGTGTAGAATTTTGAGTGGAAAAAATATTCAACCGGAATAATAAATAATATGAGAAAATGTGGAAAAAGCGTATGGTCAGGGGCTTTCTTACTCATGTAGGTGAGGCTGATGGGCGGTGAGAAGGGCAAGCCCGGCCCTTTGCAGAGCCGATTCTCCTCGAATCCGTTGGGAAGTCCGCACAGGTAGTCTTTACGTTGGCGGTTCAGACCCAACCACAAGTAAATCTCAATCTTAGACTGCACGGTCCAGCCCGCGGGGCCGAAACCTCGCTTTCCGGGGATCTGAGAGAGAGAGAGAGAGAGAGAGAGAGAGAGAGAGAGAGAGAGAGAGAGAGAAAACAAACAAACAAAAGTCATTTTACAATAAATTACAACACGTTACCACATTTGAGTTCTGGGCAAGATCGTTCATTAAAGAGATACTTCACTTATTTAGCCCATTATAGCAATAAAAAGTTAATATTTTGTCTATAATGAATTTGATACTTTCATTATTTTTCATGTACAATTAGTACCTTTAAAAACACATTTTGGAACTTGCTGTTGACTGAAAATGACATCACAAGGGCTCAGGTAACCAATCACAGCTCACCTGTTTTCTAGGTTTGGTCATGTGACATTCACAAGCTGAACCGTGATTGGTTACCTGAGCCCTTGTGATGTCATTTTCAGTCGACAGCAAGTTGCAAAATGTGTTTTTAAAGGTACTAATTGTATGTGAAAAATAATGAAAATATCAAATTTATTAGAGGCAAAATATTAATGTTTAACTGCCAAAAATGGCTAAATAAGTAAAGTATCCCTTTAATGGAAGACATTAAAAAAAGGTAAAACAATGTAAAATATAATGTAAAATAATATTAATATTATAATAATTATTGTTTTCAAGTTTTATTATTTATTTTTAATTATTAGACTAATTTGAAATCTAATTAATTAAACAATTATTTATTAAAACACATTTGAAAGAGTGGTAAAGATATTAACAAATATTTTCATTTTATTTTTAACAATAAGACAATTGATTAATAATTTGTGATTTAATAATGAATTAAATTCCTGATTTTCTTTTAAAAAAACAATTTTTAATTTGAATGTTTTATTTTAAGATCAATTCACCAATTATTTGATAAAAAATAAGTACTAAAATGCTGATGTAAAATTAATACATTTTAAAGTGAATTGAATATGTCGAATGTGTACGTCAAATTGTTCCTTTCACCAATATGATTTTCTGATTTCATATTTAATTACATTTGAAATTACATAATTTGAATCAAATCAACCAATCAAATGAACAAATTATTTCGTAAGATAAATATGTCAAATTGTCCGTGTGCGTGAGCGGCGCACCCGCAGGAAGATGGTCTTGACTTTGCCGCAGTCCTTCCCTCGCTCCTCGTCCATGCCGGAGTACAAGATGTCTTTGGAGGGAACGCGAGCGTACGCGATGCGCTTCCCGTTGCTGATCATCCAAATGAAAACGTCCGGAACGCTGTGCTGAGGCTGCGGGACGCACCACACCATCATTTTACTAGACACGTACATTAGCTCGTGTATGAACAAACAGTGGACACAAATTTGTGTTTATTGATATCAGGTGGACTCTTGCACTACATTGACCAAATTATTGGATAAGATATTTCATCTGTTAAATGGGCATCAGCACACAACCGCTACTATTTTAAACCTAATATAGTACGGATGTTTTATTAGAGTTTTTTTTTTTTTTTTTTTTCGCCTGACATTTTTTTGCTTTCTCACTGAAACCAGACTGATATTTGGAACTTTTATAAATTGTGAGTTTATTTTTTTACTTCACCTTGTGAAAAGATTAAATTTCCCCCCCTTATTGAGTTGCATAGGTTGTAGTGTACCAAATAAAATTAAAATAAATCTAAAAAAGACAAACTTTATTTGATTTTTTTTAATAATTAATACTTCATTATTTTTATTTTTATTTTTAATTTTTATTAGCTATGACTATATTTTTGTTCTACCAATATTCAATTTCAAAAACAAGATTGTGTTCAAAAAGGGTGTCGGAAGAAGTACTCTCAGTGAACCCTTGATTGACAACTAAATAATAATGCAGGGGTAGACTACAGTTTTAAGTTGTAATATCACCAATCACCACTAGATGGCAGACATTAGTTGCGCTTATTTTGGGTCTTATATTATAACGTGAGTTGGCCTAACATTTTTTTTTTTTTATTGGTTTGGAGTGACATACAGAGTCAACGTCATACTGCAATAATGTGAAAATTTGGACTGAGGTGATTTTTTCCCCCCCCAAATGAGTCCTTGCAATTTCACAGAAACAATCACCTTCACTCCCGGCTGTTTTACTGGATTTTGACTGATTTTGCAAGGACCACAGAATATTGTGTTCTATTGCTATAAAAACATGGAACCTATCAAATGAAAGATTAGAGTCTCTTCTTTCAACAGGAAAAAAAAGTTTATTTCTATCTGTTTCTGTTTTGCAGCAATTAGCATGAGATTATAGCTAAGTTTCATCCTTATTCACAAATCTATTTGGATTATTGGAGAATTTGGAGTAATTGAGCTCTTTTTCAACATGGACCTGGTCGATCTCTTATACTCTGCTGCCACCTGCTGGCTGTTTGTGTAATAACTACCATTTCTGCAACCGTTCTATGCAGTTGTGAGGCTGTATCAAAGCCTTCTGTATGCTCTAGCATAGAAAAAACAAACACAAAAAAACCGGATAAATACGTTTTTGTTTTATAATAGACCGTATTTATACGTTTTTGGGAGCAAATGAGTAAATATCAAAAGTGAAATATATTAATTAAAAGCACACCTTTTGCACATATAGTCCATATTTAAAACAGCATTTTTTTTTAGTTATACATCTGGTTCGGAAGTGCGTGGTCCTATTTGGCCCCCCAGTTGCACTGGTGAAAAATTGTGCCCCTCCCCCTCCAGCATTTTAGTTCCCCATCCCTGGATTATAGGTTACAAAAAATGGTAGAAAGGAAAGCGTGTGAAGACTTTATCTTTGCAGTGTAAAATTTTCTGTGATGAGTGTGCGTCATGCATCTTACTTCATCCGCCAGGAATCGGAGCTTTTGGAGGAAGTGGTGCGTCAGCTTGACCTTCTCTCGCACCGTGCTCTTCTTCACTTGAGAGCGCATGGCTTTGGCCTGCTGGCCGACGGCCTCCTGCGACAGCAAACGTTGAACGGTAACGCAACTTTTACAGTATGTTTCCTCCTTGACACTGTATATTTAATCATTAAATAAATGTAGATTTGAAAAATGTTTTGTGGTGAGAATTAGAAAGCAGATGAAAGTTTTCGAGACGACAGCATGGTGTAGGGTTTGTGTGCTCTCTCCTGTGCTTGGGTGGGGTTTTAAATTTCGTTCAGTGGTATTTTCCTGAATTTAAATTCAAATAGCTATTACAGTCAATTCTATTCCAGTACACTAAATGAAATTACATTAAGTTGAATTGTAATTAAATAAGTACTATCGAAGTTAAAGTATTAACTTATTCATTAATTAAAAAAAATATATTGCATTAGTCATGCATTAACGCAGATTAATCACACTATTAAGTTTGACTGCAGATGATCCTTTAGCTGACAGTGAATGAAGTACACGTTTTGTTTAGGAGTGTGACGATATATCAATATCGCGACAAACCATGATACTTTGTCTCCCGATAGTTTATCGATACGCCTACGCAAGTATCGCGATATTTGTAGTTAATATACAGCCACTATAACGGCTCCATTGTTTCTGACTTATTGAGCAATTACTTGGCAGGCCACTAGGGGAGCACCTCGTAAGAGAGGCGGGGAAATGGACGGAAGTCTTCAGGCGAAGAAGACTCATCAGCTAAGGTTTTATTATTATTATTATTATTATTATTATTATTATTATTATTATTATATTTTTATTTATATTTTACATATTATATTTTTATATATTGTTTTTATTTTATATTTATTTACATTATTTTTATTATAATATGATTTATTATTATTATTATTATATTATTTTATGATTAGTTTTATCGTAGCTTATCGTGGATTTATTACCTGAGCAATATATCGATAATTGCTGTATCGTCATATCGTGAGATAATCGTTATAGTCAGCCTTGTATCGCATATCGTATTGTATCGTGAGGTACCCACAGGTTCCCACCCCTAGTTTTGTTTGAAAAATAAACATAACTACATGCATTAATAGTAAAGCATTTAATAAATGTTTGCGTATTACATTCAGAATATTTGTTGATCAAAAAAAATCTTGAAGACGTCCTCCTAATGTTAAATGTCAAAAGAATTAACACATAACGTGCTCTTTAAATTCGACAGGCTAAAAATGTTGATAAAAAAAAACTTTTAAATTAAGCGATTAATCGTGATGAATCAAAATTCTAAAATTTGATAAATCTGATTAAAAAATATAATCGTTTGACAGCTCTAATTTAAATGCAAATTACTTCTTTTAAATTCAATGGAGAGGTAACTGAATTTAATTAAAATGCATCCTAATTCAAATTACAATTACATTTTAAATCAATCCACTGATGCAAATGAAAATTATATGTTAAATTAATTAAAACTTTAATGTCATACAATTCATTAGTCTGAATTTAAACCACAATTAAACTTAACTAAATTATTTCAATTCAATTTAAACAATCCAAAAAATAAATATGATTAAATTTAAATGTAATTTGATGTAAATCCATTTCAATAATGTGACTTTTAATTTAAGTAAAAAAAAAGAAAAATCCAATAAAAGATAAATATTTAAATGAAGTTGAACTGATTTAATTTGGTGTAAGTAAAATCATGTACAATTAAAGAAAATCGAATAAAAGTCCCGCACCACTTCAGCCATGCACAGCTTCAGCCGCTCCTTGTCCAGCTTGGTTTTGCCCGACAGGTTCTGGTCCGTATCGGCCAGCACCAGAAACTGACTGAATGGACAAAAGTGCGCAATGAACTCACAGCTTCGTTGATTGACGTATTTTTGATTTGACTGTTTGCATATGTACCGACCTGCATCTCTGGCTGAGGTCCTCCAGGACGCCCCTCAGCCTCCGCTCGGGAAAGGCCTTTTCCGTCTTGATGATCTCTTGCACGTCGTTCAGACCTTCCTCCTGCGCGGGGAAAAAAAAAAGAACGCCAGCGCGTCAAATAAGCGTCTCCTTCGGATAGGTCGCCGCGCGAAGCGAATAGCGCCGCTTGCCAGTTTGTCGGCGATGTTGTCGATGATGTTGGCGTTGTACAGCCGCCGCCTCTGGTCCTGCCACCAACTCTTGATGTAAATGCACGGCTTGCGCTCAAAGTACGGCAAGTGGAAGTAGTTGCTGCAAATTCGACGCAGAGGAAAACCCTTACTTAAAACCCGTACGGGGTTAGCGTTTCAAAGCAGGTTAAGATTAAGGTTTCAAATCAGGAAGCCAGGGTTAGGGTTTGGAATTAGCATTTCAAACAAACGTAAATCTTTTCAAATTAGGGTTTCAAGACATGGTTAGATTACAATTTGAGGTTTTAGGCAAATGTTAAGTTCTAAAATCTAAGCAAATATTAAAGCTTCAAGTTTCAGTTAGGGTTTCAATAAAAGGTTAGGGTTTCAAAATAGCCTTTCAAGTCGAGATTAAGGTTTCAAATGAGTGTTTTGAACCTGTGGTGGGGTTTCAAGCCTACATTTGGATTTCAAGAAATGTTGGGGTTTCAAGCCTACAAGTTTTGTGCAAAATGTTAGGGTTTCAACCAGATTTAGGGTTTCATATTAGGGTTTCAAACCACGGTTGGGGTTTCAAGTAAACATTAGGGTTTTAACTCAAGCCAGAACTACGGTTTCAAATGAGTTTTTCACGTCTGTTTCAAGCCTTGAAATTTGTGTTTTAGGAAAAGTTAGGGTTTCAAGCCAACAAGTTTCGTGAAAAGTTAGGGTTTCATCCAGATTTCGAGTTTCAAATTAGTGTTTCAAACTCCAGTTGGGGTTTCAACATTAGGGTTTTAACTTGGGGTTTCAAGCCAGAACTACGGTTTCAAATTAGTTTATTCACGTGTGCATTAAGGCTTTAAGACTGTGGTAGGGTTTCAAGTTTACATTACGAATTCAAGCCATCTTGAAATTAGGGTTTCAAATCGGTTTTAGCGTTCCAACCAAAGGTTAAAGTTTCCAGACTGGGTTATAGTTCTACATTTTTGAAATTCAAATTAGGGTTTCAAAGAAGGTTTTAAGAAAGGATGCCATTTCAAATTAGGGTTTCAAGACAAGATTAGTGTGTCAAGCAACATTTAGAGTTTTGAAATGAGGCTATTTGCCCGGGAGCGGGCACTCAATGCTGCCGACCGGTCAGTGACGACGGGTTTCATGGGCGGAGTGGTCGCCACGGACTGCAGGTCGCCGTCGTCGTCCAACTCGTCCTCGCTGGAGTCGCGGATGAGTTCCGTCTCCTCCTCGCCGTCGGCCTTCGTCGTCCCTCGCGGTTTGGGCTGGTTGGCGCCATCCAACTCGTCGCCATAGTAACCTGAGGGGCGGGAGTGGATCGAGGTTCAGGATCAAGCCGGAGAGCACACCTTTTGAATTATTATCACTCTTAAAAAAAAAAAAAAAACTACTACCACATAATAATGGATTAATTGAATTAAAATTAGTGTATTCTTTTGGATATAATATGAATAATTTTTTTCCAGTGCTAAGTATAAGAATTTGATTTATTGAACACAATTAGTGATTGATTCTAAAAAAGTAAAAAAAAAAATTCTAAAAAAGTTAAAATTACATTTTAAAATTCTAAAAGTGGCAAAATAAAGTAATAAAAAAATAAATACATTGCATGAAATAAAATTTAATAAACTGCAATTGTAGATCAAATTCACTCAAACAGAATTGCAAAAAATAGAATTGCAATAAATAAAATGAAATTGTCCAGTACCTATGGTGACCTCAAAGTTTATGGGCTTGTCGCCAATCTTCCTGTCAATCATTGTGGCCTCCAGGAAGGAGCCAAAGAGGAAGAATTCTTCGATTTTCCCGGTCGCATTCTGACAAACAAACAAGTGCATTTCAAAACTCCAAAAACTTGTAAGCTGGGGCACTCTTAAGTCAAGCTAGCACCTCTGAGATGTTGGGGATGCCCTCCAGCTGCACCTCGGTGGAGCTGGAGGTGTCGGGCGAGGACGGGTCCAGGATCTCCACCGACAGGCTGATGAGCAGGCGCGCCCTGAAAGACACGCCCTCACCCAGACCCTCGTTCAGCTCCTGGTACTCGTCCATCAGCATGTAGGTGCGCGTGGAGCCGTACATGTTGACCCAGGCGGGGCCCAGCGTGGGGAGGAAGCCTGAAAGGACGTCAATACCACACGCCCCAAAAATGCACGAGGTTAAAGGTAGGGTTTCAAATTACAGTTTCAATCAAAGGGTTAAGGTTTCAAATTAAGGTTTCTAGCAAAAGGTTAGAGTTTCAAGTTAGTGTTTCAAGCAAAAGTTTGGGTTTCTAATGAGGGATTCAAGCTAGGGTTGGGGTTTCGAGGAAAGTTTAGCGGTTCAAATGAGGGTTGCAAACTAGGTGGTAAGGTTTCATGTTTGGTTTCAAGTCTGTGCTAGTGCTCCAAGCAAAGGTTAGCATTTCAAATTTGGGTTTTAAGACAAGGTTAGGGTTTCAGGTTAGCGATTTGCAGATTTAGGGTTTTGAATTAGAGTTTCAAAGTTAGCGCTCCAAAATTAATGTTTCAAGGCAGAATTGTGGTTTCAAGTTTGGGTTTCAATTCAAGGTTAGGGTTTCATGTTAGGATTTAAATTAAAAGTGCAGTCTCGAGTTAGGTTTTTTGAGTTAGAAAACAGGCTTTCAAGCCAATGTTTGTGTTTCAATGTGGAGTTAAATTAGGGTTTAAGCAAAGGTTAGAGTTTCATATTAGGGTTTCAAATCAAACTTCCAATTCAAATGTAGAGTTTCAGATAACACTTTCAAACAACCTTGAAAGTTTTGAGCCAGTGTTAGGGTTTCAAGCATTCATTGTGGTTTCAAATTAGTAAAGAAAATCTAGGTTGGGGTTTCAAAAAGGCAGTGGAGGGTTGGAAATAGGAAATAGGTTTGTGGTCATTTTGGGCTTGGCTGCGTGACGCCAAAGCGCAGTGCCGTTGCTGTCACCTTTGTCGCCGTCGTTGGAGATCTTCCTCAAATCCAGGAAGTGCGTCCCCATGGCAACGTCGTTCACTTTGTCCGAGTCTCGGATTTGGATCTTCATGCGCTTGCACAGAGGCGGGAACATCTCCGTGAATACGATCTGCTCGTTCCAAATGGGCTCGTAGCAGCTCTTCTGAACCGATGTCTTACCCTGGAAACACAGTGCAGGCTCACTTAGCTTTTTCTTTGGCTTGAGAAATTGTCTGGCTACCATGTACAATATGACATGATGTGATCATGCCATCATCGTAGACTTTTAAGTTAAGGTTAGGGTTTCCAATTAGGGCTTCATGCAAGGATTAGGGTTTCAGGCAAATGTTAGGGTTCCAGTTTGGTTTCAGGCCTGGGTTAGGGTTTCTAATGAAACTTTCAAGCAAAGGTTAAAATTTCCAGCTTGGGTTTCAAGACAAAATTGAAGTTTTAAATTGGGTTATTAAGCCTAGTTTGATGTTTCAAATTAGGGTTTCAAGCAAAGATTAGGGTTTCAAAATGGGGGCTCAAGTTCAAATTTGGACTACAAGCCTGCGTTTGAGATTTAAATTAGGATTTTCATGACAGGGGCTTAAAAATTGATGTTTCAACAAAGATTAGGGTTTCAAGTTGAGGACCTCAAGCGAAGGTAAGGGTCTCAAATTTGGGTTTCAAGCTAAGGTTGAAGTTTTAAGGTAGTTTTCAGGCCTAGGTTAAGGTTTAAAATTATTGTTTTGAGCAAGGTCAGGGTTTCAATTTAGAGATTCAAGCCCTATTATATAATATACCTGTATAAAGTTTTTTTTAAGGCATGTTTTATATTCAAAAAATACTTTATGACTTTCTTTCCTCAAAAACACAATTTTTTTTTAATTCTTACAAATATAACTTCTTTTTTTTTCTTTCTTTTTTTTTTTTTTTAATGTAATGACGTTTGAGTATTATTTGAGAAACAAGTCACAATTTTCTCAAATATATACAACATTTTCTCACCCCCAAATTTTCTCCAAGATATTAAAAATAAACCCTGCAATATATTGTACAGCATTTTCCCCTTCAAAAGGTGAACTTTTTTTCTTCTTTTTTTTTTAAACAGGATTAAACTGGCTACCTTCTGCCCGGCAAACTGCACTTGCACGTAGGGGTCCACCAAGTCTTTATTCTCCCCGATGAAAGCCTTCTTGACGTTGGCCATGATGCTGGTGTTCATCCTGGGCAGGCCCTCGGCCCTGTACACCTTCAGGTAGTAGCGCGCCCACTGGCGCTCTGCCGGGACCCCCTCCGGGATCAGCAGGTTGCTGGGTGGAGGACAAAAACACACACGCCGCATCGTCAGCCGGAACGCGTCATGTCAAATTCCGTCCCAAGTTGATTTGAGATTACCCTTCGATGTCATCCTCGTCCGACTCGCTGGACTTGTGCGGGGTCTTGATGGTGTCCCCTTTGGCGACCACGGCCACGTCGCACTTGACGTAACCCTTGCAACCGGCCGTGATGTCGTCCGGGTCAGACAGCAGGGCCCATTTGTGGTTAAACTGATGGTCTAAAATAAGAAAGAAGAAGAAAAAAAAAACCAATTAAACTAGAGTAGGCAATTTATTTTGCCGTCATTGAGTCACCTGGCCCCTCCGTGAGCCGGCACCTTAACGTGGTGGAGGGGTTTGCGTGTCCCAATGATCCTAGGAGCTATGTTGTCTGGGGCTTTATGCCCCTGGCAGGGTCACCCATGGCAAACAGGTCCAAGGTGAGGGGCCAGACTAAGAACGGCTCAGAAGACCCTTATGACGAAAACGAACTTTGGAGACGCGTTTCCCTCGCCCGGACGCGGGTCACCGGGGCCCCCCTCTGGAGCCAGGCCTGGAGGCGGGGCTCGCTGGCGAGCGCCTGCACCCATGGGGCAACGCAAAGAAGGAGTCCTATCGGGCCTTTTTGACCTGTCGGACTCCGGAAGCAGCTGACAGGTACCGGATGGCCAAGCGGAACGCGGCTTCGGTGGTTGCTGAGGCAAAAACTCGGACATGGGAGGAGTTCGGTGAGGCCATGGAAAACGACTTCCGGACGGCTTCGAGGAAATTCTGGTCCACCATCCGGCGTCTCAGGAGAGGAAAGCGGTGCACCATTAACACTGTGTATAGTGGCGATGGGGTGCTGCTGACCCCGACTCGGGACGTCGTGAAGCGGTGGGGGGAATACTTCGAAGACCTCCTCAATTCCACCAACACGTCTCCTTTTGAGGAAGCAGAGTCTGGGGACTCTGGGGTGGGCTCTCCTATCTCTGGGGTCGAAGTCACTGAGGTGGTTGGAAAGCTCCTCGGTGGCAGGGCCCCGGGGGTGGATGAGATCCGCCCGGAGTTCCTAAAGACTCTGGATGTTGTGGGGCTGTCGTGGTTGACACGCCTCTGCAACATCGCGTGGACATCGGGGACAGTGCCTCTGGATTGGCAGACCGGGGTGGTGGTCCCCCTTTTTAAGAAGGGGGACCGGAGGGTGTGTTCCAACTACAGAGGGATCACACTCCTCAGCCTCCCTGGTAAGGTCTATTCAGGGGTGCTGGAGAGGAGGGTCCGTCGGGAGGTCGAATCTCGGATTCAGGAGGAGCAGTGTGGTTTTCGTCCTGGCCGTGGAACAGTGGACCAGCTCTACACCCTCCGCAGGATCCTCGAGGGTGCGTGGGAGTTCGCTCAACCAGTCCACATGTGTTTTGTGGATTTGGAGAAGGCGTTCGACCGTGTCCCTCGGGGAGTTCTGTGGGGGGTGCTTCGGGAGTACGGGGTGCCGGGCCCCTTGATACGGGCTGTTGTGTCCCTGTACGACCATTGCCAGAGTTTGGTCCGCATTGCCGGCAGTAAGTCGGATTCGTTTCCGGTGAGGGTTGGACTCCGCCAAGGTTGCCCTTTGTCACCGATTCTGTTCATAACTTTTATGGACAGAATTTCTAGGCGCAGCCGAGGCGTGGAGGGGTTCCGGTTTGGTGGCCTCAGCATTGCATCTCTGCTCTTTGCAGATGATGTGGTGCTGTTGGCTTCATCAAGCCTGGGCCTTCAACTCTCACTGGAGCGGTTCGCAGCCGAGTGTGAAGCGGTTGGGATGAAGATCAGCACCTCCAAATCCGAGACCATGGTCCTCAGTCAGAAAAGGGTGGAGTGTCGTCTTCAGGTCGGGGATGAGATCCTGCCCCAAGTGGAAGAGTTCAAGTATCTTGGGGTCTTGTTCACGAGTGAGGGTAGGATGGAGCGGGAGATCGACAGGCGGATCGGTGCAGCGTCTGCAGTGATGCGGACTCTGTATCGGTCCGTCGTGGTAAAGAAAGAGCTGAGCCAAAAGGCAAAGCTCTCGATTTACCGGTCGATCTACGTTCCAACCCTCACCTATGGTCACGAGCTGTGGGTCGTGACCGAAAGAACGAGATCCCGGATACAAGCGGCCGAAATGAGTTTCCTCCGCAGGGTGTCCGGGCTCTCCCTTAGAGATAGGGTGAGAAGCTCGGTCATCCGGGAGGGACTCAGAGTCGAGCCGCTGCTCCTCCGCGTTGAGAGGAGCCAGCTGAGGTGGCTCGGGCATCTGGTTCGGATGCCTCCTGGACGCCTCCCTGGGGAGGTGTTCCGGGCATGTCCCACTGGCGGGAGGCCCCGGGGACGACCCAGGACACGCTGGAGAGACTATGTCTCTCGGTTGGCCTGGGAACGCCTTGGGATCCCACCGGAGGAGCTGGTTGAAGTGGCTGGGGAGAGGGAAGTCTGGGTTTCCCTCCTGAAGCTTCTTCCCCCGCGACCCGACCCCGGATAAGCAGAAGAAGATGGATGGATGGATGGATGGATGGATGGATGGATGGATGAATCACCTGGTTGGGAGTAAATGGTGCCGACGTCCATTTTAAAAGTCCCCACCAGCGTTCCGCTTCGCAGGAGGTTTTTGGAGTGGATGACCTGTTGGAAATTTGTTTTACTTTTTCATTTTAAAAAGCATATCCGTGGTTAAAAAAAACAAAAACAAAAAACAATCACTTACAGACAACTTGAGAATCTTGTCAAACATCACATCCGGAGGGACGTGGAAGTCAAAGACAAAATACTGCAAAATCGAAATTCAAATGTGAGCATGTGAAAGCTGTATTTTTTTGGCAACTATATATATTATTATCCAATTTATTTATGAACTTATTTATTTAGTGTGAAGTGATTGCAAGTCATTTTTATATTCAGATTTGTATTATTTTAGCCCGTATTTTATTAGTAAGTATGTATGTATGGCATAATCATAAATTTGTTTATTTATTAATAAATATAATATAAATGTATTAATTCATGTATTTGTCCAGTATAAATTACAAGTATTTATTGGGAATGACTGTGATGTTAAATGAGGTTGTATGTTTGCTTGTTTATATTTTTATGTATTTATTTATAATTACAAATACGTCTTAATTTAAAAAAATATTTATTGTCAACCAAATTGTGTATAATTAAACATTTGTGGGTTCCATGTACTGTATATGATGTTTAATTTATTATCAAAAGTATGTATTATCTGTTGTACTTGTTTATTAAAAAAAATACAAATATCAATCGACTGTATTTTGTTTTTTTTGTCCTATTTTTTTGTTGTTGAATTTACCATATTTAGCATATAAATGCTAAATATGCTTGTAAAAAATATTCATTTATTAAAATTGTTTTGAATATATATATATATATATATATATATATATATATACATATATATATATACTTCTTTTTGTGTTTTGGTTCAGAGTTGAAATTTCCATGTACCCTCTTTAAAGAGTTCCAAATTTGTTTGTTTAATTTTTATTCTAATATGTGAGCCTATGTGCATTGATATATATATAAAAACAAAAAACAAAAATAAACACAATAAATCAAAACATGTCATGAAGAAAACTGGCCTCGCTGTAATAGGGGCAGTTGGTGGACTCCTTCATGGATGTGTACTTCTTCTCTTCCCCGATCTCCACGCATACCATGGGGTCCATATTGAGACCCACCAGTTGCCGGGCTTCGATCACAGTCACGCTCACCTGCAATCAAACACAAATAAACACACAATTCATTTGTTAACGAATCGCAGAGTCTGGACACGATGTACATTGTTATATCCTTGGTTTTTACTTGGTAATCCACAGGCCGTCCTGAACTGGGCTCCATCTTGATGTCAGGTTTGGACCTATGTATCATTGAGCTCAGTCAGCATCACAATAAAATACACGTCATAATGCAAATGTAAGATCAAATGGTTCAAAAGTTTGGACCTCTTGTTGGACACGTTGGTGGTGACGGCGGTGACCGAGGCGAGCGAGACGGTGTCCGGGTCAAAGCGTCCTCCCATGAACGTGGCCTGGCGGTCCAGGTTCTGTGTCTCCAGGATAGCCGGCTCATCTAAACAACAAGAACAAAATGGAGTCGGGTCCAACTATGCCGCTAACATGCTAAAAAACAACAACAACAACAATGTGGGGATCCATTGTCCTAATAGTTGAGGGACATATTTTCAAAGTACAAACTAGCTTGAGCACATTAGCAAACTAGCTTACAGCAAACATTTGGTGCATGTTGGTTAGCCATACCTCCATTCTTGTCCTGCTTGTGTCCACGGTGCTTACTGCGCTTCATGATTCAAACGCTGCACTTGACCTGGTTTTGGCAGAAAGTCCATATTTTAGAACTCTGATTCTCAAAGAGCAGCAAAAGTGCTAGCCCCCCCATGGCTTTTTACATTGTGTGTTAGTAGCATTAATAAGCTAGCACACAGTTAACATGATGTGTTTGCTTTAAATAAGAGTGTAATTCTCCTTGTTTTGTATTTGTTTTGGCAGAGAATTCCAATTAGGAGTGACAATAAACAGCTCAAACACTTTTTTTTTTCAAGACGTGCTGCCAACATTTAGCACACATATCTCAAAATTCATCCATCCATCCATTTTCTTGACCGCTTATTCCTCACAAGGGTTGCGGGGGCTGCTGGCGCCTATCTCAGCTGGCTCTGGGCAGTAGGCGGGGGACACCCTGGACTGGTTGCCAGCCAATCGCAGGGCACACAGAGACGAACAACCATCCACACTCACACGCACACACACACCCTAGGGACAATTCGGAGCGCCCAATTAACCTGCCATGCATGTCTTTGGAATGTGGGAGGAGACCGGAGTACCCGGAGTAGACCCACGCGGGCACGGGGAGAACATGCAAACTCCACCCAGGAAGGTCCGAGCCTGGACTCGAACCGGAGACCTCAGAACTGGGAAGCGGACGTGCTAACCACTCGACTACCGTGCCGCCCTATCTCAAAATTTCATTCGTAAATTATAGTGGGGAAATAACTTATGAATTTACAACAATACACATATATTTGCATGAAATTTAAACTTGTAAGAACTGTTCATTTTTTTATTTTAATTTGATTTTCATATGATATACATTTGAATTCAACCGTTATTTAAGCAGTTTTTTATTTTTTCCGTAGGTGAAGTGTTAATGATCAATGTGTGCATGTGACATAGCGTTACAATATTATTAAAGACACTTTGTAGAAATAAAACCTGTCTCATTTTTTAATGATCAATTAGACCTACATTGGTCTTAATGGTGGAATTAGATTAGTGAATTTTTCGGTAGTACTTGGTGTAAAACCTTTCAGAACCACTGCTAGAACATAAATTAATGGAAAGAGAATCCAACAGACAAAAAAAGACATCCAACCATTTGCCAATCAATATAATAGCAATTGGGTAAAATAAATAAATAAATAAATAAATAAATAAATAAATAAAATATCAGCAATCCAGAGTGTTAGTTTGGAAACACATTCTACATAAATGCTATTATAGGTTGCCACACCCGGCTTCCGCCATGAAAAGGCTTTTTAATTATTCAAATGACTTTATGTGGTCATTACAGAGGATCCATTTCACATGCATTGTGAAAAAAACAAAGACACAAACTATTAATGGGAACTATGAATTAATACGCAGATTGTTTAACTTTCTAAATGACTTGAATGTAACCCAAATATGAAATAAAACACATTTCGACATGAGTTATGAGTCGTAAGTCAAATGTATGGATGATACATACCAGTTAATGCCGTGGTTCTTTAGTCTATACGGAGATTCCGTTCCAAGACTTTAGCGATCCCTTGAAATGAAGGGAAAAAAAACAAAAAGTTTACATGAACATTTTGGACGTTTTTTACACAACGCAATCCACAATACGAATGAGGTTGACAGGTGGGCTCGGAGAGATGTGATACGTGCACGATGAATAGTGCATGAGTGCCGAACTCGACACTGGTAACTATAACTAGGAGCTGCTGAGTGGCCAATCAGGACGCATCGCATACACAAAAGACAAGAGGCTGGTGATAAAAATTGGAATGTTATAAGAATTGTTATGGTGAATGCTGCAACCCCAAATATTTAACATCAATAAATAAAAGCAGTGCTCCAGATGAACTTCTTCTTCTTTTTTTAGCCTGAAATTTTAGGGGCACACTAGCATCACAATTTGAATTGCAAATTAATCATTCCACTAATTTTGCACTGTATTCCTAATAAATCGGCAGAAGTGTGTCGCAGAAGTTTGTCTACAACAAAAACATACAAGAATTGAAAAGAAAAAAAAAATCTAAAAATTTATTGGTCACATATTCAGTTGATGAAAAATGTCTCAAATTTTAGGGGTAAAATGCCACCGTTTGTGGCAGTGTGGAACCCTGACAAGAAATAAAGGAGAAATTATAAATAAATAAATAAATAAATAAATAAATAAATACATACATACATACATATAGGGGTGTGAATTGCCTAGTACCTGACGATTCGATTCGTATCACGATTCACAGGTCACGATTCGATTCGATACCGATTAATCCCGATACGAATGGTCACGATTCGATACCGATTAATCCCGATACGAATTTATAAGTCGATTGTTGCGATTTTTTTTCATTCATATTTAGAAAATACTAATCAGTAAGCTTGTAGAGTGTAAGATTTATATGAAAATGTATTATTTATTTATCTGAAATTTCAGTCTTATAGAGGTTGTAATCTGTTTCATGTTTGAACAGCATTAAAATAAAAATATTAAGGCTTAATGTGCCGTTCATATAACATTCTTCCATGCTCAAGGTGTGAATCCTAAAAAAATAAAATAAAATAAAAAATAAAAAATAAAAAATCGATTCTGCCGATTATTGAATCGATTCGAGAATCGCGCGATGTAGTATCGCGATATATCGCCGAATCGATTTTTTTTTTAACACCCCTACATACATACATGCATAAACAATAAATACATAAATAAATAAATTATGAATGAATGAATAAATAAATAAATAAATAGATAAATAAACAAACAAACAAACAAACAAACAAATAAATAAATCACAAATAAATAAATCACAAATAAATAAATAAATAAATAAATAAATAAATAAATAAATAAATAATGCATGTGTGCAATACATTTTTAAAATGAATACACTTTATACTGACATAGTGCATGTTATTGTTCAAATGCAGAAAAATACAACTACAAGGGGAATGAAATATGCAGATTAAATAAACACATACAGGACTGTCTCAGAAAATTATGATTATGGCATTTTTTTTAACTTGGTGTGAGGAAATATTCTAATATTTTGAGATAGGATATTTGAGTTTTCTTAAGCTGTAAGCCATAATAAGCAATATTAAAATAATAAAAGGCTTGCAATATTTCAGTTGATTTGTAATGAATCCAGAATGCATAGCATTTTTGCTTATTTAATTGCATTACAGAAAATAATGGACTTTATCACACTATTCCAATTTTCTGAGACAGTCCTGTATACCAACATACACATACAAGCTCATGAGAACAAAAGTAGAAATAATAAAAGTCTCAAAATATATATATTTTTTCTTCTTTTAATCTTTCATTGTGTTTTAAAAAGAGGACTTGGGGCCATCTTGAATGTACACTGGCTTTCGTGGTGTCATATTCCATTTACACTAAAGAAAGTGCTGAAAAAAATGAAACATTGTACAAGAAAATTGGTGAAGGGAAAAAAAATGGTTATAGTGTTACAAAAGGTAGCCGGCCCATCTTTAAGACGGCCTGGGTCCAAGCCATCATCTCATCAATTACACATACACCTCGAGTCTTAAGTTGCTGGTGTCCAGTGAAACAGCAGTCAATTATTCACACGTTACACTCACAGTCAGTCAGTCAAACACTGACACACAAAAAGCACAATTACTGGTATTGTTATTAGCACACTGGGCTTAGAACGGGTTTATCCATCCAATGCTTCGGAACATTTAATAATCATATTTTTTAAAAGTTGTTATTTATACAAGCTGCTAGCCTGTGTAGCTTCCAGTTGAGCGTCCACACTGTTGAGGGAGCGCGCTCTTAATTACTGTACTTTGTTCAGTGGCGCTCAATTAGTGAAGGAAGCTGTCATCAAAGGCCTCTCTGGCTTCACTCTTGAAGAAGAGTTGGCCAAGTTGCGTTCATTTAAGAATAATGGTTGAATGACAATATGAATTTTAAGGTGTTAACGTTTCAAAAGGTACCTAAAACATTTGTAAACATTAATAAATATAAAAATACTGTGTGGTAACAAATGTTATTACAAAATAAGAATGAAACAAACTGGACTTATAGTAAATTCATTAAATACAATTGAACAACATGACTTAATACCAAGCATGCAATTTTACTTTATAAGTCCGCAGCTCCCTTATTTGTGCTCCACTGAGTCCGTGTACGCCACATGACCGCCAAGGTGTCAGGTGTCCTCGTGACACATTTCAAAACCGCCATCCAGGGCAGGTGGAGCTGACCTAAGGTGACCTCAACCCAGGATGGATATAGTCGAATCTGTGTGGGGGGAAAAAAAAACTCAGCATGAGTACAGTAGTTAGTTTTTGGCAAATCTGCCTCAGAGTTGTGAGGTTTGGGGTTTGAATTAATTTGGTTCATTGAAGATGCTAAATTGTTATAAATACGAATGTGACTTTTTTTTTTTTTTTTTTGTCTATACATCCCACGCGATGCGATTGGCTGGGAACCAGTCCAGAGTGTTCCCTGTCTCTCGCCAAATGTCAGCTGGAACAGTCTCCATCTCACCCGTGACTCTAAAGAGGATAATAATGATAAGCACTACAGAAAATGGACGGACGAAAACAAAGAATGGAGAAATAAATGATGAAAAGTATTTAAATGAAACATTTTATAAGACAAAATTAATCATTTAATGAACAGAACTCCGTCTCTGTGTGCCCTGCGATTGGCTGACAACCAGTCCAGGGTGTCCCCTGCCTACTGCCCAGAGCCAGCTGAGATAGGCGCCAGCAACCCCCGCAACCTTTGTGAGGAATAAGCGGTCAAGAAAATGGATGGATGGATGGATGGATGAACAGAACTCAAATGACATCATATTCATTTACATTTTCTTTTGGCAGCTAATTCCTTGTGTGCAGCACAACAGCTAAATGCCGCTTCACCGTGTTTTCGTTGAACTCTGGGCTCCACTAATTGGTCCAAGTCTGCAGACATCAGAGGCCTACTGGGTATTTATTCAATTAGCATCTCTTTCATATATTCAGGACCTAAACCATTCAGTGATTTATAGACCATTAGCATAATTTTAAAATCAATTATGCAGCTGACCGGGAGCCAGTGTAACGAATGCATTCCAAAATAAAACCTACAAACAAGCAGTTCTTGTGTTGGCTCTAATCAGAGGATGAGCATTTAAATACACCCTCCAATAATCATGGGTAGAAAACAACAACTACACATCTTTTTGCCTCATCAGCTGAGCAGCTGACGTCATCGAATCCTTGTTGTCATAGTAACGCCCATGATGATGCAGACGAGGGGAAGCACTGCATCCCTGTGACCACTTCCACCCTTATTAAAGTGACACAGCCATTTTTTTTCCTACCACCCCCTTCGTCCTTGTCGAGTGAAAGTAAAGCAGAGCAGCACACCAGGGAGGAGGAAGGCCTTTTTATAGACGCCGTACAGTAGTACAACTCGGGAATGGAAGAAGAGGAGCTCTGTTTGGCCCGCTGATGGCCGAGCAGCTGATGCAGCGGGGCAGCAGCGGACCCCCAGGCTTCTTCAAATAGGAATTGAAAGGAGGGGGAAGAGAAGAGGAGGGAGGAGAAGAGGAGGAGGAGTGTGTAGCTCGAGCCAGCGTCGGTATGCGAGGCTCCATAGCCAGCATGTCCGTGCAGAAGAGCATCACCTCTGCTTGGCAGGGTCCGGCGAGGAGGTCCGCACGAGAAGGTGAGTCCAAACAAGCTTGCATGACTACAAACGGTGATGTCAGAATGCACATTGTTGTCATTTTGCACTCAGTACGAAAAAACGTCTGCGACAGTTGGGGTTCGTATGGCATGTGAACGAATCCAAGCTATGTGATGGCCTGAGGCTTTTTTGCACAGTATCGTACACGCGTGCAAGATGCTCCATCACGGGAAGTACCCTGCCTGATGACATCAATACACAGTAAATAACACCAGGCGGGGGCTAAGCCACCTCAAGCCAGGCAGTCATGTGATTCAATGCCACTTTCAAGTGTCTGAATCAGTTTTTTTTTCCTGATCTCTCTTGGGAGGATTTAACAGTGGAGAGGGTTAGAAGAATTTGTCCCTTGGTTCAGGGTTAATCCCCTGATTTTGGGTCATGCCACTGATCTAGGGTTAGTCATCTGATTCAGACCCCTGATTTAGTTATGGGGTTAGACTCCTAAATTAGTCCTAAAGGGTTAGATAAGGGTTAGATGACCAGTGTTTTTCAGTTGGGTTAGTGCCTGTCATGAAACGTGGAGTATGGATGGACCCAAAGACAGAGAAACAAGGCAGGGAGGGAGACAAACAGCAACGACAATATAAGGAACTTTATTTTCAGGGTCTAAGTAAAGGGCTGGATGGGATGTGAGAATACTGGGGACCAAGGCTTGACTGGGAAAGGGGAACCGGGTTAACATGACTGGACTAAACGAGGACAGACTGGGCATAAAGTGGACAGACTTTGCAGGACTGACTTGGGAGAACGTGGACAGACTTTGCAGGACTGACTTGGCAGAACGTGGACAGGCTTTGAATGACGTGGAGAGACTTGGCGGGACAAACTTGGCATGACGTGGACAGACTTGGCAGGACAAACTTGGCATGACGTGGACAGACATGGCAGGACAGACTTGGCATGACGTGGACAGACTTGGCAGGACAGACTTGCCAGGACGTGGACAGACTTGGCAGGACAGACTTGGCAGGATGTGGACAGACTTGGCAGAACGTGGACAAACTTGACAGAACGTGGACAGACTTGGCAGAATGTGGACAGACTTGGCAGGACAGACTTGGCTTGGAGGTGAGTGAGGCACTTGGCTTGAATGTGAGAGTGAGGCACTTGGCTTGAATGTGAGAGAGAGACACTTGGCTTGAATGTGAGAGAGAGACACTTGGCTTGAATGTGTGTGAGAGAGAGAGAGAGAGAGAGAGAGAGAGAGAGAGAGAGAGAGAGAGAGAGAGAGAGAGAGAGAGAGAGAGAGAGAGAGAGAGAGAGAGAGAGAGAGCGAGAGAGAGAGAGAGAGAGAGACTTGGCTTGGATGTGTGAGAGGAATACTTGCCGTGGACGAGAGAACCTTGACCAGACGTTGAGAAACTTGACTAGATGTAGAGAAACTTGACTAGACCTATACGCTACAACATAACTTGCACACCTCAACTGGAACAGACAAGACAAGACAAGACAAGACAAGACAAGACAAGACAAGTCAAGACAAGACAAGACAAGACAAGACAAGACAATGCCACCACGACGCGTGAACAAACACCACTGACTAACTAAATACAACACTAACGAGACACTAACAAGACACACCTGGGAAACACAGCAGGCGGAGGACACTAATTAGCAACACATACCGGGAGGGGAGACACACAGGTGGACGAGGTTAACTATGACGAGACTAGGGGAGACAAAACCGGACAAAAGACAACATAAACACCCAAAAGTAAACCTAAACCCAACCCCCCAAAGCCGAAACATGACAGTGCCTGGATTTATGCTTACGCTCGTATCTCACTGAGTGGCAAATGTTTGCGAACATTAGGAATTTGGGGTTTGGTCAGGGTTTGTAAACGGTTGCAAACATGTTCGCAAACAGTTTCACTTGTCGCTAGGAAATTTTTAACATGGCCTTGCGTATCTATTGGTTCGCTAACAGTGGCAAGTGTTTGTAAAACCATCATGAGCATTTGTTAATGATCTTACGTCGTGTCGCCAACATTATTTTTTTAATTCGCCAATGATCGAGAGCACGTGAGCATGCTTCCAACATATGCCGACCCATTCATGCGTAGCATTCGCCACTCAGTGAGATATCAGCACCCATTCTCATATGCTTTACAACGCCTGCTTGAATGAGTTTAAGGACACAAATAGCAAAAGAGAATAGTGAAGCAGAAAGAGAAATTTTAAGACAATGAAATTCGTGTACCAAGCATATTCGTATTATTGAAATCCATGTCTGACGGGATGCGGGGGAATGTTTTCATTGGATAGATTCGCCTGCTATACTTCAGGCCTTGGCAAATGGTCCCAAAGGTTCCCAAAAATTTTCAAAGGAAATGCAAATAGTTGCTAATCTTCACAATACTGTCCCGAACAGTTGCTTATAGTCTTTCTAGTCTTTCGCAAACATGTTCCCAAACATCCATGCCTTATCTGTAAGGATTACTAAAAGGCGCTAAATGTCACTAATGAGAGAGGCGACTCACTGATTTTCTCTAGCATTCATCACAGAAGTTGACAAATTAACATTCACTACCTTTGCAAGCATTTGCCGCTCAGTGAAATACCACCTTTGGGGTAATCTTGTGCGATTTAGTGCTAGGATTAATACCCTGGTTTAGTGTTAATGTTAGTTTGATTTAGGCTTAGACCCCTGATTTTAGGGTTAGGGTTTGACTCTTGATTTCAAGAGAAAAAATAAGAGGGAAATGATATCCCAGCATTGTTTTAAAGCAGCAATGATGTATATGAAGATGTTGTCAATGTGTTTGCCATTGTAGTGGGTAGTGGAAACAATGTGGACGAGAGGCTTAAAGCCGCCCGGGAAAGAAGAGAGGAGCAACAGAGGTTACTTGGTACGTGGCTGGTTGCTTAGAATAACTCATTGAATATGCCACTATACGTGAAAGTGAATGAGCCCATTTGTACATTTGTGGTTCCCAAATCAAGCCACACGAGTGCACAGCAGATATGAGCGGGAGCAGCGAGCCAAGCTTCACTACGAGCAGCAGCTGCAGGAGCGCCAGAAGAACCTGCAGTTGCAAAAACTTAAGGAAGACAGGAGGCGTGCTGCCGTGGAGGAGAAGCGACAGCAGTATCTCAAGGAGGAGAAAGTCAGTTCTTTATTAGCCAGTAAATCACATGTGCAATTTCCCAAGTCTTACGTTCCAAACCCCAACACAATAACTGAAAATTGAGTAAATTGATTTTATTTTTTATTACAACATTGGCACATTTTCATAGCGTGTACGGTATTTAAATGCTTTTGATTTTTGAACATATTTTTTAAAACAATACAAAATCAAAGAGTATCTATCAACTGTCATAATAAAAATCTGTGATATAGTGGGGGAATACTGTAGTGTTAATTTTATCCACCATTTTTAAATGTAGTCTGAGTTTTAGTCCAGTTTCAATCACGCTTGTTAGTTTTTAATCATAGGTAGTCAACCTCATCCCATTTTTATTTAGTCTATTTCTAGTCGACTCTAAATCTAACATTTTAGTCTTTTTTTTTTTTTTTTTTTTTTTTAGTCCAAGAAAACACAATTTAATTCAACAAAAACATTTTAGTCGAATTTTAGTCAGGACAATTATTTTACCCTTGTATATTTTTTGTCAGCAGATTATGTTGAACATTTCTGATCTAAAACTATTTCACATGCAATTTTATCTTTTTGATGGAAAAACAACTTCACATACAATTACAGGATATCAACAAGTGTCTACTATGGCTCCATGCTACGAGCTAGTAAGTTAGCAAGCATTAGTTAGCTGTCAAATTAATATAATTGTTGGAACGTTATAGCAGTTGGCTTTTTTTTTCTTTTTTCAAAATCATATAAATTTCGTCTTGTTTTGGTTTATGAACTAAAAGTCCATAGATTGTAGTTCTTTTATTAAGTGAAGTACATTTTCCTCTCGTCTTCATTAGTCGACGAAAATGCATACTGATTTAGTCCCAGTTATTGTTTATGAATGAGGGTTTTAGTCTAGTCTAGTCTAGTTTTAGTCCAGTGAAAAATGTGATTGACTGAATTATTTTTCTTTAGTTTTTGTTGACAAAATTAACACTAGATTACTGTCGTCTATAATTATAAAATGGACAGAGTTGATAACTATGCATAGGTGACCATCTTTTTTTTCAAACACAAGGAGCGAAACGAATCTGCCGTGCGCCGGACCCAGGAAAAAAGCCAACGAGCCCAACACAACTTCAGCCAAAACGTGAGAGAACGGAAGCCCGCCAAAAACGGTAACACAGGAACCCAACACAGTCTGTGTGTTCTTATGTTTTTAAACTTTCTATTCTAATGTGGCTTAACTTTCCCTGGCACGTCTAATCTTAAACTCCACGCGGCTCCATCCACACATTAGCTCCACGTCACATAGTGCTCAGCGCATGGGAGAAGAACCTGGTGAGTCGCCTGCTAACCCCCACAAGCTCTTATCTGGCCCGGAGCAAGAGTGCTGCTGGTCAGTCGGGAGAAGAAGGTATACTGACCCTAGTTGGATGCAATGCATTATGAGAATGGCCTGCTAAAAAACAAACAAACAAACAAAAAAAACCTAACTACTTCTACGCTTTTTGATGACTAATGCTTTTCTTCTTCTGCTCTCATCACACACATTCCCATTCTGTCCACTCATTTCCCATCTAACAATTCCTGCACATTCTCAACGGTAATGGCAATGAACGCCGGCTCAGTTGTTCATATTTGTCGCCGTGCAGTTTCATTTTACTCCACGACCAGCAGCAGCCCGAGCTCTACTCCGCAGAAGCTCCAGGACCAAAGACCCCAGATCCAGAGGACACAAAACCAGAGAGCCCAAGACCAGAAAACTCAGATTCAGAGAACCCAAAATCAAAGACCCCAGATTCAGAAACCCCAGATCAAGAGACTCCAGAGCCGGAGACCACAGGAGCAGAAACCTCAAGTCCAGAGACTGCAGAACCAGAAACCCCAGATCCAGAGACTCCAGAACCAGAGACCACAGGAGCAGAAACCTCAAGTCCAGAGACTGCAGAACCAGAAACTCCAGATCCAGAGAACCCATAACCAGAGACCCCTGAGTCAGAGGCCACCACCCCACCTGAGTCCCAGCCACAGCCAGAGCAGAAGCACCAGCGGTATACAGGTGACACTTTAGTTAGATAGATAGATAGATAGATAGACAGACAGACAGACAGACAGACAGACAGACAGCTTGAAGCCTGTTAGAAACCTCAACAAGAACAAGGTCTTAGCAGACCTTAGAAGATGAACATTGAAGGCACAATTGATTTAGGGTTGATGTTAAATGTCTGTCACAAGGATTTAACAGACTTAGATAAGAACAGTATATTGTCCCATCCTTAGTTTTTATGTGGGAATATTTGTATTTTTTTTTTTTTTTACCTTTGATTACTGTTTTTGTTTTAGCCCAAAGCATCCACACCACACAACGCTAAAAAGAAGACTCCAAACAACGGTCCACATGCTCGCTCGCCTCTAAACCACAACGCTGCAGCAAAAACAAGCAGAACCGCATCGGCGCCATCTCCGGAACGGTAGGTAACCACAAATCATGTAGCGCAACGACGTGAGACATCTTTTCATCTCGCTTTGGAAGTGCTCACAGGAGATCGAGCCAGCGGCACTCCATCCCTCTTCAATTGGACCTCGAGTCGGTTCCAGAGGAAGACGTTCCAATATGTAACTCTGCCTTGTCACCCGGCAACTCCAGGCCTACCAGGGCCTCTACAGAAGACAAAATAGAGGATTCGATCAACGTGTCGAGCTCTGAGTCGGAGGTTGAGAGCAGAACTGCAGGAGATGGCAGTGAGTTCCAACAAGGGACTTTGCTCTTGAAAGAAATGTGGTTATGATGATGATAGAGATTTGTTTTCCCTCATTAATGGCTTCCAAGATAATTGTAAATAAACCGAAAAGGTGTTGGGGTTTAGGTTGAAGTTCGTTGATCCCCTGATTCAGGGTTAAAACCCATCTGAGTAGGGTTGGACCCCCGTTTTAGCTTGTAGATCTCAGAACAGTCTAGGACTAGGGTTTGCATTATACCTCTGATTAAGGGTTAACATTAGGGATTAGGATTCAAATTAAGGGTTTGATCTCAGATTTCAGGCAGGGGTTAGGTTCAGTATTAGGGGTTAGGGTAACATGATTGTAGAGATAGTCTGAGACCACAGATTTTTGGTTGAACCCCAATTAAGGGCTAGTGTTTCGAGTTAAAAATTATGGCTTGACTATAAATATATAGATTTAAAATTAATGTTTAAGGGTTAAGAGTTGAAATAAGGGAGAGAAAACTCCCTAAAAGATGTGTGATGATGACTTGTTTTTCCTCATCAGGTCCCTCCAGGATGATTTCTCCTCCACCCGAGGCCCTGCCGAGGCCTTCATGTGGAACTACCAACCCAGAAGAGGCCTCTCGCTTGCTGGCTGAGAAGAGGCGAGAAGCTCGGCTGCTCAGGGAGCTGGAGGAGCAAGAGTGCTTGGCGGCGGCCGAAGCTGAAAGGTAAGCGCTGGACCTGGAACCGCAAGCCCGGATTCACGTGGTTCATCTTGCCCGGCCTCAATGTCCAGGCGCAGTCACGAAGAGCTGGAGCGCCGCAGGGCCGAGGAGAGAGCTCGGCAGCAAGCCGAGGCCGAGCGTCTGATCGTGGAAAAGCAAAGACGCGAGGAAGAAGAACATAAGAGGGCGGAGGAGGAGAGAGCTCAGGCCATGCGGGAAGCGGCTCTTCTGCAGAAGCAGGTGGGCTGCGTAAACATCACTGACATGATGATCACCTCAACCGAACCCAAACCATCAAACCCTATACTGAATAGTTCCATTTCAACCCTCCTGTTGTGTTTGTGTCTTAACAATCTTTATGGGTTAATTATGTGACCTATTGTAATGTTTAATCATCACAACATATCACTTAAACAATGCAATTCTTATGTTCTGAGGTTGGATCCCAAAAACGCAGACACAAATAAGACTTTGACTATTTATTCACATCGAGAGGCATGGAACAAACTTGACTAGACGAGAAACCACGAGTTGCACAGAAAAACACACACTTCTCAGACAGGCTTATATAGACAACGAATCGATCTGATTGGCTGTGGCTAGACATGTGGGTAACAGGACTGACATGGTATTATCAGATTGGCTGTTGACCAGATAAAGATATTAAAGATTCCTGACATCACATAGCTTCTGACATCACATAGCTTAAGACCAGTTGAAACTAGATGCTGGTTACATCAGTTCAAAACAGACACTTGACCTCACGGTCATGACCCAAACATAACCCTTGCATGACAGTAAAGTTAACCCTTACATGACCCGAGTCATGACAGTAAGCATAACCCTTGCATGACCCTAGTCATGACAGTAAAAATAACCCTTGCATGACCCTAGCCACGACAATAAACATAACCTTTGCATGACCCTAGTCACGACAGTAAGCATAACATAACCCTTACATGACCTAGTCATGACAGTAAGCATAACATAACCCTTACATGACCCTAGTCCTGACAGCAACGTTTTTAAAACAAAAACCAAAGAGAAAGAAAATTAAAACACGAAGGCCAGCAGACAAAGTTGAACCACACTATGACGTCGACAGAGGGAGGAGGAACAAGCCAGAGAGCGGGAGAATGCGGCACAGTTGCAGAAGGAGCGTGAGCTGCTTGCACAGAAAGAGGAAGCAGAACGCCAAGTCAGGAAAAAGGTGATTTCCCTCCCACCCCTCCCCCTCATAATTGTGTTATCAATATGAATACCCCCACAAGGAGGCCATGTTTTCCTTTACCGTTTGCTTGCCCATTTGCAGACTCAAACAAACACTCAATTAAATCCCACAGCAATATGTGCAAGGGGTAAATGAAGAATCAGGAACCCTAACATTTGAATGAATTTTAATACCTCAGTGAATTAATGTGTTGATCCGAATGGAATAGATGATGATTACAAATGCAGGAGGGAGGGTCTTAAGGATGGTGTACAATTTGATGCAGATCCAAAATGGTGAAGCTTTGGTAGAGGACGTTGCATTTAGTGCGGTTGCATTAGAAAATAATGCGTAATAGGGGAGAAAAAAAAAAGAAGAAAGGAATGCGTAATAAATTGTAAATGAAATTAAGTAACTAAATACATTGATGATAAAAAGACAAACTAAAATGAGAAGCAATAATAAAAGAACAATTACATTAAATAAATAGTAATAATAGAAAAAGCAAAACATAAAAAAACTAAAATATTTAAACAAAATACAAAGGGAAAAAGAAAAAGCAAGCTCAAAATGCAATTTTAAAAATAATTCAAATATGAAATACAACTAATTTATACAATAAAATTATATGAACAAATAAATAAAAGGCAAGGCAAATTAAAATATAATTACCATATCAAATAGAAAAAAATACAGTAAACACAAATAAATGAGCAAAAACAAAATTAAAATGAGTAATTAAAAAAAAATGCAAGAAAAAAATATAATACATATAAAAAATAAGAAATGAGAAACGTAAAACAAAAGAAATATTTAAATAAAATTATAAAAAAATATATAAATAACATAATATCCCATCCAACAAGATTATCTAAGCTGACTTTGGGCAAGGCGTCGGGGTTGGCGGGGTGTGTGGGCGATACCCTGGCCTGGTCGCCAGCCAGCAGGCAACAGATAAGCAGATAACCATTCACAATCACATTACCTATGGACAATTTAGAGTTTTTCAATTTACCTAAGAAGCTTGTTTTTGAAATGTAGGCGGAAGTCCGAATACCCAGAGAAAACCTAAGCAATCACAGTTATTGTTGTTTTTATTATTATTATTACTACTACTAGAAGTAGTAGTAGCAAAATGGATCCATATGTATGTGTCACATGTCTCACCCCTCAGCAGTTGGAGGTTCACCACATCTGTGGTACCTGAACCTGGCAACCTTTGGTACCTAAACAAAGTCCTTCCTGTCTGAGCTACGCCTATTAATCATACGAGCCTTCTGTCTTGACAGAGAGGTTGAATGTTATTCCAAACTGCAACCATATAACACTCACAGCTCTTTGGCCCCTGCAGCGACTGGAGGAGATCATGCGGAGAACCAGAAGAACAGTTTCTCCTGAAACGGTGAGACTTGTGACCCACACAAACATTGCGGCTCTTTGTCTCAAACCGTCTCGTCACTTTTACTTTGTACCCGCAGAAATCAGGGACGGTGAGCATCTTACCCAGGGAAAACAATGAGCCTCCTGTGCAGGATGCCACCAAGCCGCTGGCGGGTTCCAGGCCCTCGCAGACGGTCATGGATAACAAGGACGGCAATGATGACATGGTGCCTGTGGTGGCCTTCAAAGAGCGCAGGTCTCTCCGGACTCTCACGGGTCTGGAAGACATCCAGACACACCAACGAGCAGGTGAGAATCCAAATCCTCTAATCAATACATAATCCCAACCAAAACCTCCAACCAAATATAGAATCAAGTGAGTTTAATTAACCAACAAATCGATTGAGAAACGTGCTTCTCTGCGTGGTGGCTCATTATGAATTTCCCTCATTCATTGCTGGCTCTTTATTTTTTTAATCTCCCTTCTGTTTATCTTCAGAGGTCATCTGAGCTGCAATATCTCAGACATGCACAAGGAAGTCACCACCATACTGTGAGAAATGCGATAACGGCCATCTTCTTCTGTGTGATTTCAACAAAAATGTCCGTCAAGGATCAATTCCGCACAGCAGGATTATCAATTAATAGTGGCTCCGCCCCCACCCCCAAGACTTCACATAACAAACGTGAACACTGTTTTCTCCTGTGTATTTACAATCACAACGCACTTTTAGGTATTTGTTGCTGTTGAAGTGCTTTTAGTGCTGTTAGAATGATAACATACAATCCTGCCTGTAGTATGAGCAAACACATTTACAAGCTGCTGATGAATCCTAAAGTAATTCCCAAAGACTTGGCTTTTTTTTAAGTGTTGGATAATGTATTTTTGCACAAATAGCAGTGGCTTTGCTTGATAATAATAATATATGCAATATTTACCATGGTGACCCACGGTAGTTCTTGTTACATGAAAGCGTATAAAACAAATCAACATTTAATGATGTTTTTGTCAATTGTTAGCAAATAGGTTTGAATATGTACACAGTACACGTTATGCTATTTGTTTAAGGCTGACTATGTCTTTGTTAACTGTCAATTATATTAAACTCACCAAACGAGACGCCTGGCTATATTGTATTTCATATGAATTATACCACTGCTATACCACCCTTCGACTTTCAAGACAAAAAGAAAAAAAAAGAAAAAAAAAAAGCTTTTATGATTATTAGAAATTTGACAGAGAATGTCGGAGGACCTGGAGTTGCAGTTCTGTCCTGCTGGTGGCAGTAGCACACAGAGGAGGACGAGGAGGAGAAAAACGCAAGGCGAAGAAGAAAGGGGAAGCGTCGCTCGCGCAGCCATGTCAACGCCGGTCTGGAGTGTTTTGCTAACGATGTCCCGCTACCTTTGGCTGAATAAACCACATGTAGACGGGGAAATTACTGGAAAGTCACGCCGATAAAGTATACGAAGTGGTGTCGAGGTGGGGAAAACGGTCTTGGGCCTCCTTCACATGCTCGAATTGTTGACGGTGAACGGTATTTTAAATGCAGTGATTGATTACACGGAACCTAAAGAAATAGTCACTTACTACGGGCAACTGCGCGCGCGGTCTTACCTTACTAACGTGTTTTGTCGGCGTTATCTGAACATAGTGTTTTTTGTTTTGTTTTTGTTTTTAACCGGATATGGACGTCAGCTGGGCCAGAGTTCGCTGGGTGGTCGTTTGAGCGCCAAGAGGGCAAGCTTTTGACCCTACGTATGACGTCACTCCCGTTTTTTTTTTGTTTTTTTGTTTTTTTTTGCTAAGCTAACGTTAGCATGCTAACGTAGCTAGCTAAATGACAGACTTCGGTAATGCCTGCAGGTAAGTTTCTTTTTTTACGGTGGTCTTCCCAAAATGACCCTTTTCCAAGTATATAAAAACAAAAACAAAAAGCAGCGTAGCTTCATATTGTTCATCATCACGTCATCATGATGTCACATGCACTTCCGGGTGGTAAAATGTTTAGCTTTTATTCATTTATTTATTTAAGGACGTTGGGGGTGAAAAAACAAAACAAAAACTAAAACCTTTTGGTGTTTATCTGGCAGTGGCAACACAACCTCAAACACTTCAAGTTTTTGACATTGAGAGAAGATTCTCGTTCAACCGCCTTTAATACTTTCTGTTTCTTAATTTAGAAAAAGTATGACAGAACTAAGATTGAAGTACTTTTAAACCTGTCAGATTTTCGGCGGCATCATACATTCAACAAAGTACTGTACACACTTGTTAGAGATCTGCAATCATATTAACATGCTAGAATGACTCTGTTGCCTAGTAACCTAATAAAGTGTGACCTAAGGACAATTTCGAGTCACTCTGTTAGTCCGGTCATTTAGCCCGGCAACTATGCAGCATTTTCCAGTAGCTGTTATCTACATTTGTGTGTGCTACTACATTGCAGGTGAGAGTACCTGGACACCGACCCAGGACGGATTGGACGAGACGTTTGATAAGTCAAGTAAGAAAAAGTCCAAGAAGAAAAACCCCAAAAGCAAAGAGAGCTTTGTGGTAAGTCATTTTCCTCACGTATTTGTCTGCTGTTTTGTCATCATACGGCCCAGTTCACATTTTATGCAATTGAACCATACTGATCGACATCCAGTAGCTGTATTTTTATTTTCTTAACACCACTCTTTAAGGCTGCTGCTGCTTCTTTTGGAATACATCAGGGCCTGACTGATCTGGATTTTTTTGGGGGCAGAAAAAAATTACAATTACAGAGTAATCGTCTGATTCATTTAAAAAAAAAAAAACATGCATAAAATAACATTTGAACATAACTGAAGTTTCTACATAGTCGGCACAAAATGTTTTTTTTTTTTCTGACTTTCGAGGTGTATTCTTTCAGAAACTATCCATCAGATGATTTTCCCTCTCTCCAGCTCCAGACTCTCAAGAACCTTCATCTCAAGAAGGACGGGGAGTCCGACGCCGCCGCCAGCCATCATCCGGAACACGATGGCAGTGAGTGTGAAACAGCCACAAAAGTCAACAATGACGAGGACACTCTGCCGTCGAAAGCCAAGAGGAAGACTAAGAGGGAGCTGCCTGGCCGACCTTTGCCCGCCAAAGCTGCCCTCTCAGAAGCGGATGATGTACCGAAGGAAACGAGATGCACGAGTAAGAAGGGAACACGGAACGATGACGCCAAGGGAGATGACGACAAGGACGGCGATGAACTGCTGCGGGAGTACCAGCAACAAATGGCGCCAGAAGACAAAGAGACACAAGGTAGTGAGGATGTTGGGAAGAAGAAAAAGAAGAAGAAAAAGCTGAAATCGACTGAATCGGATGTTGGGTGAGATTTTATTGTCTTATTCTGATGAATTTTACTGTTTTAATTTCATATTGAGTTGTTGATTGTTTGAGATGTTCTCCATCAGGGATCATGACCAGGACGGTGATGTGGAGAGTGACCCCAAGGACAGGAAGAAGAAAAAGAAGAAGAAAGAGTCAAGTAAGTAAACTGTTTGAGTTGGGGAAGCCCAGACTTCACACTTCTCGGGGAATCCCAAGGCATTCCCTGGCCAGCTCAGAGACTTATAAACATGTCCAACTCTTAAGGTGTTGGCATTTCTTTCCCTCATAATCAACATGACAATCCATGTTCACTTCTTTATTTGTTTTCTACTCAAAGGCTGTGCTGATCTCAAATGATGTTGATGAGATAATAAAATTATTAAATAGGTTGAGTACTGTTGTAAAATACAGGGTGATTAAAAAAGAATACACCAAAACTAACATGTGATATTTCAAAAACGAAAAACAATAGAATTCTCTAACTTGGGCCCGTGTTGTACATATAGTACCTTCAAACTTTTATTTTATATTTGAGTGCTAAATGAGGCCACCACTGTCCGGACGGACAACATCAAGCCGGCATGAGATATCCTCCCATTCCCCTTATTTTCCCTTATCGGCTTGATGTTGTCTGTGCTGCCGGTGACGGCCACATTGAGCACTTGTAAAACATTAAGTAAAAACTTGAAGGTATGTACAACATGTGTCCAGGCTGGAGTTTTCTATTGTTCTTCGTTTTTGAAATACTGCGATGATTTTGGTGCATTCTTTTTGAATTACCCTGTATAATACGCCAAATTTAATTGTTTTTCATTTGAAGTTAGTTTTGAACAACTTTTTTTATTTTTCAGCATTGGACGAAGAGAATGCAAGCAAAGTGCCAAAGAAACTAGACCTCGATGAAAATGACGGCCAGGTGCTGGGGGTGTACGTGCACAGAACAGATGGCCTCAAGACGGACCTGCGCATCTCGCATCCCATGGTGAAGGTCCATGTGGTGGATGACATCACGGGCCATTATGTTAAGAAGGAAGACAGGTAAGAAAGGGGACCATTAAGGTTATGTGTTTCCCCCCTTAAAGAAACATCCCTTAATAATGACATAATTGAAAATATTTATTTTTTTGTAAATGGAAACATGATGCACCTGAAATCAATTTCGAGCTAGATGGCAAACGTTGTGAATATATGTCCACCTGATTTTTTTTTTGATTTTTTATTTCCTTAACAAATTGTTACAAATCTACATTTTTTTTCATCCATTTTGGGATAAAAACTCACAAAATGTGAAATAAGCGAAACAGTCAATATTTTGTGTTTGCACTTAGCACTAATCAATTGTGAGACTACTGCATGTTTGCACTTCAGCCATCGTCCCGTATCGTCGTTTTACGAGCAAGACACCGTGGACCACATCCTTCCCATCATGACGCAGCCGTTTGACTTCAAGAAGAACAAGTCAGTCGTCCCCGAGTGGAAGGAGCAGATCATCTTCAACGAGCCCTTCGCGCACTTTGTCGGGCGGGACCCCGAGAGCCCAAAAGTTGTTCTCTTCTTTGAGGTGCCGCTCACACAAAATGCTCCCACTCGTGAAGCTTCAGAGACTTTTTTTTTTTTTTTCAGTCGGTTAATGGTTGCCTTCCTTCTTCCTTACCCTCAAAGATCCTGGACTTTCTCACCATGGAGGAAGCCAAAGCCAACATAGACGTAGAGACACATGAGAGAGGATTCAGAAAGATTGCATGGGCTTTCCTCAAGGTATTTTCTTCAAATCAGAGTTGCTATTTAAAGGGGGATCGTTGTGGGAATTTTATATTTAATTGCTTGTATAGTTAGTTGGGTCTCAGGAGTCTTTTTATGAGCTGCCTATTTCTTAAAATGTGTAAATTAGAGTTGTCAATCTCATCGCATTCTCAGAAATTAGGGCCGAACACGTAATTTGCAGCTGATTGATATCAAATGAAAAAGATGAGACTTTTTTCATATTTCCATAATTTTTAAAAGTTATGAAACGGCAAAATAATTCTGAGTTAGAAAAATACTGCCAAATAAAACAGCAATAGCTGACTTTTATGTTTCATAGTGTATCGTTTCTGGTGTTATGGCATTAAAAATACAAGGCAAAAAATATCCACAAAATGGTACACTATAAAACTATTTTGTTTACTTAATTTGAACCATTGTCACACCTGTATTTCAATATTAAAAATGAGGACAGTAGACAATTTGATATTTTGAATGCACTTTTTTTTTTTTTTTGCCAGGGTGATGAATCGGCATTTGAAATTGGCAGATATTCCAAATCAAGTGACTTCGGCTCAGGTGCCAAAAAATGTGATTGGGACATCCTTACTATAAATAATAACATATTGGTAAATGGAAAAAGTTCATGTGAATTTTTGTCATTTTATTAAATAAATGTATGATACATATTTCACATACACATTTTAACAAAGATTTTTTTTAACATCATCTACAGCTTAGAATCTGTTTCAAAAATGAAAATATGGACCTTGAGCACAAGTTTGTTCACACCCAGTTCTACTTGTGAAAAAGAAAAAAAAATCCAACATGTTTCTTTTTGCTTATGCTTTTTTTTTTTTTCTTTTTTAACTTTTAGCTAGTTGGGGCCAATGGCGTGCTGAACACCGGCAGCAAAATCCGCCTGCAGCTCTACTGCCCACCCACGTCGACCAAGAGGCAGCCTCGCACCATCGAGGTGGTGGAGTGGTGGCAGCATTACCCACGCGTTAAATACGCATCCACCCTCTACGTCACTGTCAAAGGCATCAGGCTACCTCAGCATGTAAGTAAGCAGAAGGGAAGGGTGTCTCACCCACTTTACGGAAAAATAAGCACATTCCTCAAATATCGTGCATTCCTATGTTTAATTCATAATTATGGCTGTTAGAAATTGATCGAAATTGACGATATAACCACAAAAAAACGTGGTCATTGTTTTGAAATCCATTCAGGTGGACCCAAGCATGCGTTCCATGATGGCACTGCAGGAGGAGCGAGGCAGCACCACCTACAGCGAACTGCAGGACGGCGCCCCCAAGATGACGTCCATATCACACGCAGAGGGGAAGAACGCTCTAGCAGTCAAGTGGAGCAGAATTCACGGCCAGGTCAATGTCAAGAATACAGTGAATCCTCGCCGTTTGTGGGATTTAGAGACCTTGAAGCAAATGACAAAAAGTTGCAAAAACTGTAGTAGATGCCACCTCAGTTGTTGTTTTTTTAATTACCTTTATTAATAGTTGACACCCTAACTGTAGCCCAAACTATCAACACAAAACAATTAATATTAGTACAGTTTAAAACCTTCCTTTGCCCTTAAAATAACCGATGACTTGATTAGAAAAGAAGTACCGGAAGTACAAGAACAGCTTTTAAGACTAATACCTGTCGAGTAGCCATTATGTTATAATATCTGACGCAGTGATTCATTCATTGAATCCATTGAGGCCTAAAGCGCCTAGCAAAACATGCCTATAAAACCTATGGGTGACTTTTGAGTCAACCCCGAAAACCTGAAGTTTTCCTGGAAATTCAACAATATTTAGAAATAATTGATATTTCAGCTCCCGAAGCTGATAGAAACATCATTCCAAAAACATTTTAGAGTTTACACCTGTGGCGTTCACACTAGGGCTGCACGATATTGGAAAACCATGCGATATGCGATATACTTGCTGAACATAGCGATATCGATATTATTGCGATATTTAACATGTACCTAGAGAAATTACATTTGTATTACCTAATGAAAGAAAAACATTTTTCATGGGGCAAAATAAGCAACCTTCATGTAATCTTAGTTAATTAATTGTAATTATGTCTTGATAATTTTCAACTATTGAATGGCGATGCGCATTTTAGTTAGCATCTGACTGGTCAAATTCATATAAAAAGCATAAAATTCCATATAAAACTTATTGCGTGCTTTTGCGATATGCATATTGCAAGGGCCAATATCGCGATATCGATATTTTTTCGATATATTGTGCAGCCCTAGTTCACACAAACCTACGTTTATTATTATAAACCTTCAATATGTACCGCAATTTCCGGACTATAAGGCGCACCTGATTATAAGCCACACCCAATACAAAGGAAAAAGCATTTTGTACATACATAAGCTGCACCTGACTATAAGCCACATGGAGCGCAGTTGTAATAATCGAGTGGTAATTATAACCGTCGTCCATTCCGATACAAAACTGTCAAAATTTTCAACACCCACATTGTTTACGAACATATTTCTTAACAGTATGTCACTGTCGACTCGTTACACTGATTTGAATTCCTCCCGCGCCGTCGTCAATCGCATCATTTATTTCATAACTCCCGTGAATCCGTGTCTACCATAAATGTTCGAATAAATTTCGAGGACATGCTACCAGGCCCACATCACCCTCTCGTGCATATTCTGATGCATTTAATCAAGGCCAAGAATTGGTCAAAACGAAACAGGTTTAAATCCCAGACTTTGTTTTAAAGGTATGTCGAATTCCCAACAAACCCGTGCTGGCATTTCGTGGGGGCCAACTGGGCTGCTTGACGGTGCTTTTCTCTCACGCTGGGACGCTTCTGGCTGCCGCATGTGCCGACAGAGATTTGTTCCCTGTTGTAGGTGAGTGATATCCTCACCTGTGTTTATTGAATTCTTCACTAATATAAATGTCGTCCATGTTGCAGTGTTTGAGATTCCCTCAGGGAAAGCCTTGACTGCTTTCAGCGGCCATCTTAAAATCGTCTACGAGCTCTGCTGGTCCGCTGACGACAGACGTCTTTTGTCTGTCTCGTCCGACGGAACTGTCAGGTGCGATTGTCATACTTAACTTACTTATGTGAACAATGTTTGAGGAGGTAATTCTTTGTCTTACGTAGAAGACACATCTGTCATCTGTTAACTCATTCGTTCCCAGGTATTTTCACTGAAGCAACCCGCTTCGCTTCCGGCTGTTTTACTGGATTTGGACAGATTTTGCAAGGCCCACAGAATATTGTGTTCTATTGCTATAAAAGCATGGAACCTACCAAAAGCAAGATTAGAGTCTCTTCTTTCACCAGGAAAAAGTATATTTCTCCCCGTTTCAGTTTTGCAGCAATTAGCATTAGAATATAGCTAAGCTTCATCATTATTCACAAATCTGTTTAAAACAGTGGGAAAAAAACATGGCCCTGGTTGATCTCTTATACTCTGCTGCCACCTACTGGCCGTTTTTGTAATAACTACCATTGCTTCAAGCGTTCTCTTCAGTTCAGAGGCTGCATCAAAGCCTTCTTGATGCTCTAGCATAACGAAACATAGAAAACCGTATAAATACGTCTTTGGGACTGTGGTAATATGTAAAATAGAACATATTTGTATGTTTTTGGGAGCAAATGAGTTAAGAAGGACTGACGCCATTTGAGGAAATATTATTATTTGAGGTGAGGTTTGATGTGCCAAACTCGGCATCTGCTAGAGAGGGAGGGCCACTATTTGAGGAATTAAGCGGAGATTTCCGTTTGGCAATCAGTTACAGCACGGCGTCAAGAAGGGGGATAGCCATCATTTGAGGAAATGTTTTATTTGAGGTGAGGTGTCTGTTTTTTTTTTTTTTTTAAATGGGCAGACAAACCCGGTGAGTAATTATTCCACAGAATCCATTAAACAGCAGGTCACATGTTTAGGACCGATATTTTTGAGGTGAGGAGGACACAGGTGACAATCAGTTGAATCAGTGCTCTTTGAGGCTATTTGAGGAAAATATTTGAGGTAAGGTTTTGATTTATTTATTTTTTGTTTGTTTTAAATAGATGACACACCATAATTGTTCAATTAGAAAATAAATAAATAAATAAAAAAAAACTATATATATATATATATTTATATATATATATATATATATATATATATATATATATATACATACATACATTTTTTTTTTTTTTTAAGTGAGAGGTTTATTTGTCCAAATGAAGGACCCACTAGCAATTAATTGAAGCATTACATCTATGAGAGGGATGATTGCTTTTTGAGAAAATATGTTTTTATTTGAGGTTGGGTGTATGTTTTTTCAAATGGACAACACGACACAGTCGGATACTAATTGTCACATAACGTCTAAAAAGCAAAGGCCGCTCTATGAGAAATATGTTTTTCTGCGGTGAGGTATTTTTTGAGGTGGCGATTAATTGAAGTATGGTACCAATTAGACGCGATTAAATCAAACCATGGAAGTGACCCAATAATACACCTTGGCACTGTTGCCTGGTTTTGCAGGGAGTGGGATGTGAAGCAGCTCGTCCCGAGCGCACGGAAGGTTCTCCCGCACCCGTCGTTCGTATACTCGGCCCGGTACCACCCGGCGGCGCAGCATCTGGTGATCAGCGGCGGCTACGACTGCGTGGTCCGAGTGTGGCGACTTGATGTTGACGACATCAACGGCCTTCTCCTGCGCGAGTTGGAGGCCCACGGTGGTTTCGTCAACACCATTTGCTTCGACGCAGAAGGTAGAGGACGTTTCACCATGGCATCACATGTACTGTACTTGTCTTCAAGGTGACAAAAACCTTTTAAAAAAAAGTTTTTTGGTTTGTATCCAGCAACGCAACACATTTTTGTCATTGTTCCAATGCAAGTCAGCAGTCCTCAATCTCTTTTCTACCATCTTGACGGAACTTGCTTTTTGTTTACAAGCATTATTTATTAAATGGTCTGTTGGATTTGATGATATCTATTTGGACCCTGAATGATGTTGTTTTCCGCAAAATGTCAGGACACAGGATGTTTTCGGCTGACAACATGGGAAGTATCATCATGTGGAAGACTGCAGTAAGCGACAGAGAGCAGAAACCTTGGCGTCACTGGTGTGTGGAGAAGGTAACAGATTGATTGGGGGTTTTTTCGGCTCTGTAGAGAAAAAAAATATTTATTTATTTTTTTCAGTGTTTTTTTTTTTTTTTTTCCCCTGCCTGCATGCATTGAATTGCATTAACTTTCCTTCCTACGGAAGCGTAGAGCTGCCAATGTGGAGTAAACATTTTTGGCTGGAGAGTATGTTCGAACATACTCGCAAATATGTTTGAACATAATCGCAAATATGTTCGAACGTACATGTAGGCTACATGCTACAAAGTTAGCATACCTTCCCATAATGCCTCGGGGCATTATTTGCGCATGCGCGAGTGAAAACAAAACCCCATTTTTTAGGCATTTGGGCTACATTAGCAATTCATTAGAAAATTAAGTAGACAAAAATAAACAGTGTTCATTCGTAACTTTTACTTTTATTATGTCTGCCATGTTTGTTTTTCATGTTTTTGTCCACTTAATTTCCTAATGAATTGGTAATGTGGCCCAAATGACTAAAAACTGGGGTTTTGTTTTCACTCGTGCATGCACAGATGATACCCTGTGGCATTATGGGAAGGTATGCTAACTTTGTAGCATGCAGCCTACATGTATGTTTGAACATACCAGTATTTGCGAGCATGTTCAAACATATTTCAATACCTTCGAACATATTTGCAAGGATGTTCGAACATACTCGCCAACCAAAAATGTTGACTCCACATTGGCAGCTCTACGTTTCCGTACCTTCCACATAAATAATAGAAATAAATGTTTAACAGCTAATTAAAAAAAACAAAAAACAAAACATCTTGGAAAAATGTCTCCTTTGTCAAAACATGTATCTAAGCACCCACTTTTAATTCACAGCTTAACAACATCGTTCTCGATTATTCATTACACGCCTAAACTTCAGCGAACGAGTATTAAGGTATGCACTCAATTCCAGATTCACACCGAGACAGACCTCAAGAGCATCCCCATCAACATGCTGCAGGTCCATCCAAACGGGCGCTGCCTCCTCATTCATGCCAAAGACGACATCCTCAGGAACTTGGATCTGAGAATGTAAGACTGAAGTTCTCCATTAGGATTTTTTACACCCTTTTGTCACTCTACAGTGTAAGGATTATAAACTGTCGCCATGATGAGCACGCAAGCTAATATAGTTGAAAATGATTCTCAATTCAACGCAACTTTATTTATATTAGCACTTTAAAACAAACATTGCTTCATACAAAATGATGTACATGGAGTAAAACTTAATATTGTGAAATTATTGTTATACTGTTTATGTGTGCATCTAAATTCCTATGTAGCCCTAAAAGGGGCTCTAAACATGCCAGTAATATTTTTTTTTGTCTCAGTATGACGATGAAAAGGTACGTGGGAGCCACCAACCACCGAGAGAGGATTAACAGCACCTTCACGCCGTGTGGCAGCTTCATCTTCTCTGGCAGCGAGGACGGAATGGCTTACGTTTGGAACGCCGAAACGGGCGACCAGGTGGCGGTGTACTCGGAGCTTTGCTACAGCTCGGCCTTGTGCGGGTTGTCTTTCCACCCTCACGAGAACATGGTGGCCTTCTGCGCCTTTGGGGAGGACCAGCCCGTGCAACTTTACCTGCATGACCGCAAAGGTGGAACTGAGCGCTTATACAAATGCATGTTGTTGTTTTTTCTTCGCAGCTACGTTTTGTTTCCTCACAACTACACAATTTTTTCTTTTTCATTTTTAGTGTCCCAACTGGACTTGCTTGGCATGAAGGAGCTCAGTCCGGCATCCAACACCCCCGAGCCGCTTCGCAGCACGCCGGCGTCCCTCTCCATGGACCAGTTGAGTCAGGCTACCAGGCTGGCATTGAAAATGCAGCGAGTCAAGGAGCAAATGGATTCCGTCCTTGTAAATATACAGTCCATCCTTTTTTTTCCCTCCCCGTTTTAGACTGTGTAACTTAATTTTCTGTCTTTGTTTTGTTTGAAGGATCCACATCACACATTATCATCTGTTGAACCAGGTACTGTTTACTTCAGTGGTTCTCAAAGTGACATCCCCGGGGGTCTGCCCAAAATTTCAGTCTAATTAATAATAGGCAGTCATATTTAAAAAAAAAAAAAAAAAGTGCATACCTGCACGTGACCACATGTGATGCAATAAAACAAACATTAAGCTGTTTGGAAAATGAATGAATGGATGGATAATAAAGCAATTATTTACTGTACTGCTAATTTTGAGCCATTTAAAAAAGCTCTTGTATTAAATGCTGGTGACCGTATCATCACATAAATATGACATGCCTGCATAAATCAGTTTTTTAGGGCAAAGTGCATAAGATGATCAAAGTCCTATTTTTTTCAAGAATATAGTAAAAAAAATAGAGAATAGACTATAATAATATAAATAAATGTATCTTTTCCAAAATATGGTAATATTGTAACAATCGGGGAGTATTTTTGAAATTTGGTGACTTCAAAATCATAAGAACAACTTTATCTTAGAGAATATGACTGTTCTTGTCGAGGTTAAACCTTTTTTTTTTTCCCCTTCATAAAATAAAACCTAATTGCTATAATATGCTGACTGTTTTAATGGTTCCCTGGACCTTCATTTTGAGAATTCCTGGTTTATTTTCAAAGAGTACCTTTTATTAGTTCAACAATTAACTATATATATATATATTTTCTGTCTCCCTGTGACAGGAAAGGGCCTGATTTCAGACACCAGCACGGTACATGTTTTATTTTATTTATTTATTTATTTTTTATTGTTACTTCATAACCTCATGTATGGATATATACACACAATGAGGATGCATAGTTGTGATTGACACTGTCAAAGGTGATTGTACTGTCAGATATTGTGGATACAAGACGAGAGTCAACCATGACATAATAAGATGTACTGCAACCACAATAGTAAACAAACGATCTTATAGTGGAAATAAAAATGGAGTCTTATCATCTTTATAAACACATGCTTTTGATTCAGCTCTTGTTTCGAATTTGATTGAATAACTAGATCTCTGGAGAAATTGCGTGGGAATGCTGACAGCTAAATGCTAATAGCTGAATGCTAAGCTTAATGCATAAGAAGTAAATTGAAAGATAAATTATGTGAAAATTACAAAGTTTTAATTGAAGTTGAAAGTTAAATGAATAAAAAGAACTGAGCAGTATCACAGAGATGGTAATGATGATCAGTTGTATGTATGGAAGTCGCCATGGAAAGTCGGACTTGGAAAAAGTTCAATGTCAGTCCCATTGAAAATGAATGGGGGAAAGTTGATATTTAACCTCAAATTGCTTTCAGCATTCCCACAATGATGTGATGGCTGGTAGGAATATGAAATTGCAGCAATCAATTAAGGTCAAGCGCGTTCCATGGAACTAATGCCTCCCTTCCACCCACAGATAAGATCCAACGCCTCGCTCCCTCCTCTTTTGGGCGGCTTCAGTCAAGTCGGGCTACATGGAAAGGGAACGTCGTCGTTCCGGCTTCAGACGGTGAGAATGCCATCTCATTCATTTGAAAGGAGACAGGCAGCTAATCTGAGCATTCAACGACAGTGCAGCTCTGCTCAACTTTTGACTTTGACATGATCGTGTTTTCATGTATAGTAGCATTCCCTCATTCATGTATCTCAACTCAACTTTATTTATAAAGCGCTTTAATTGTATACAAAGTGCTGTACATGAAACATCAATCGGTTGTGCAGTAAAGAATAAGGTAACAAACAAGAACAAAGTAAAGATTTTGAAGTGCGTATATAAGTTTTTTTTTTTTTTTTAAACAAGTAAATACATTTTACATCATTAAATTAATAAGTAGGCGAGTGAATAAAGAAATAAAGAAATGCATAAATAAGTAGACTAAGCATCAAACTCATACACATCACAACACACCAAAATAAGTCTCATGGTGCGCCAAAAGCCAAAGAATACAGATGTGTTTTAAAAGAGAAAAAGGAGGGGGATTGCCTAATATTTAGTGGAAGGTCGTTCCAAAGGGAGGTACCGGCAACAGCAAAGGCTCGATCTCCTCTAAGCCTCCGCTTAGCCCTCGGTACCTCCAATTGAGTCTCGTCTGCAGACCTGAGGTACCGGGCAGGTGTGTAGGGGTGCAAGAGCTTAGCAAGATAAGGTGGGGCAAGACCATTTAGAGAATTGAAAACAAATAGAAGAATCTTAAAGTGGACTCTAAATTTCACGGACAGCCAGTGAAGAGAGGCCAGGATAGGGCTTATGTGTTCCCTCTTCCGGGCACCAGTAAGGAGATGAGCAGCAGCATTTGAGACAAGCTGGAGACGCTGCAGGGAGGACTGGCTGATTCCAAAATAAAGTGCATTACAGTAATCCAGCTTAGTTGTAACAAAGGTATGATTACCGTTTCTAAGTGCTGCTGAAACAGATTTTTTTACCTTGGCCAGCTGCCTAAAATGGAAAAAAAGCTGGATTTGACAGCAGTAGTAGTAGTAGTAGCATTCGAGATGGTGCTTGAAAATGGCAGATCTTTGCCAATTGTAGCTGCCAAATCAAACTCGGTTTGGGGTCGGTTATTATGTAAATTAGCCGGACTGTTACGTCACTATGACAGCGGCTCGTTACAAGATGGTTTCTCGGGGTTTGTGAACTCACAAATACCGCAAGAATTCAGCTCGCAGGCAAGGGTTTGGGGTGGGGCCTAATATTTCTGTCCTCAAGATAATGCAGTACGTTTTGATACAGTGACACGAATAAAACAAAAATATATATTTTACATAACCTGCTTACACTTTCCTGCTTATTTGTCATGCCACAGTCTCTTCCTAGCTACGACCCTCCGGCGGACTTGTCACAACATGTGGTAAGCGTCCACTGTGACTACATGACTCTTTCTCTGCGCCATGTGACGTTCTCGCTCTCTCTCACAGGTGGTGTCGCTGTACGATTACAAGGCCAACCGCTCGGATGAGCTGACGTTGCGGCGCGGCGACGTTATCCGCGTACTGTATAAGGACAATGACAACTGGTGGTTCGGGAGCCTGGCAGACGGGCAGCAGGGCTACTTTCTCGTTGCCTACGTCACAGATCTGAGTACGTCGGCTACAGTGAGCCCATGTTTATTGTGGGTGATATCTGGCATCCGGCCTGCAGTACAGAGACTATATTAAAAAATAAATAAATAAATCCTACCACACTCTTTAAAGGGAAATTCAGCCATTCCCAGAAAAAATATTGACAATAATATGTTCTATGCAGTACTACTAGTCTAAATATGGTATTCTTGTTAATATTGCATTAGTGGAATATGAGTTAAGTAGCAAAATCCAGCAGTTTTTTATTAATATCCAAAGGCGGACATTTTGCCACTTGCTGTCGCATGAAAACGACATCACAGTTGCCCACGTCTCAGGAAACAACCAATCACAGCTCAGCTTCAAAAAGCAGGAGAGCTGTGATTGGTCATTGCCTGATCCCCGAGCAACTGTGATGTCATCTTCAGTCGACTGCAAGTGACAAAATGGCTGCCCACTGAGATGGATAAAAACAGCTGGATTTTGCTTCATAACTCATTTTGCACACATGTAATATTAATCAGAATGTCATGTTTAGACTGGTGAGGTCACATAACATATTGTCAAGAAATGTTTAAACACATTTTGACTTATTTAACGTGTAATTTTGTCTAATAAAAGCTGGCAGTGTGTATATATTCACCTATTGTGGGTGGGCGTGGAACGTATATCTCCCACAATAAACAATACCGTATACCGTATTGTTTGATGGGCCGTTTTGATGGCGATGTGCTGAGCTGTTTTGCACTCGTAGGAGACTCTGACGAAGAGGCGGCGGCGGCGACGACAGAGGCGGCCGTGGAGAGGACGACGCCGACCAAGGTGAGCTGATTTCGTAGCATGCTATCTTGAGCCACTTTTAAAATGCTTTTCAAACAACCTGTGCCAGCTTCGTGGTGCCCTTATAGAAAGTCAGTTAGAAGAACAGCCACAACATGGCACCTCTTGATGGCAGGTGACATCACAAGCATTTCGTAGCGGCTCATACTAATTGCCCAAATGAAGAGTCGAAATGCAAACGTTTTTGCATCGATTGTGTATAGGTTAAAATGTCTTACTTTTTCCTTCCCCGTAATGAAGGCACTAATGAACCAAAATGGTATACTTAATCATTAATAAATGTCGTCCTGTGCAATTCCAAGATCTCCACTGCAATTACTCCTTCTGGGGAACTTCGGTTTCTCTCTGAGCCCGCCCTAACCGACACCGAGCCGGAGTTGATGGAAACCAAGTAAGTACTGTACAGTATTGCTTTTTCAGTCTCTTTTTGTATTACGGTATGTATCTGCCTGATTAGAAATACATTTGTAACATCAAACCACTATAATAAGAAAAAATAAGTCCTTGCTATTAGGCACCAAGCAAACATTTGTATTTTTTTTTAGAATTGCCCATAAAGTCTTAACTTACAAGTGCCCCAACTTACTTAAAACGTCATTTAGTCAATTTTTTTTCCCCCTTGCATTCATTTGAGTTTAAGTTAAGCTCCAGATGCTCGGCTAGAGTGGAAAAATACAAAGAAACCTACATTCGGCGATCAAATTTCAGCAGCTTATTGATCGGCAGAAACAAACACACAATATGCAATACAAAATGATAACACTCGCAAGGAGCAGACACTAACTTCATGACTCCTAAAGTCACTCGCTACGCCACACCCCTGCTCGTAAGTCAAATTTTGGCTCGCAACACAAAGCAAACAAAAAAACAAAAACACCCTTATAGCTTCTAAGTCCAAAAACCCGTAAGTTGGGGTGCTCGTAAGTCAAAAAACATTGTATTAGAAACTTAATTGGCTGGTCGATTTAATCAGCCAGTATTAACTTTTAAAAATCATTCATTATTTTTTTTAATTAATCGGTTATTGGAAATGTATTCTGCCAAATAACACACACACACACAAAAACAACTATCAACTGTCTATTAATTTGTACATTTTCCTGTTGGGACAGACTTAAAAAGAAAAAGAAAGTGAAAAAGAACGTGAAAAGACTGCCGCTGCCACCACTTCCCGCATCATCTCAGGCCACGTTTTCCGACCCGGATGTCGCAACCGAGTCGGCCGACAAGGAAGCCCGAGTCGCTTGTCGTCCCCTCCCCAAGAGACCGACTAAGAGACCCGGTGTTGCTATGCGACTCGACCCGTGACAATTCACTTTTTGTCATATTTTTTTAAAGAGGACAATCACTTTTTTTTTTTTTATTATTATTTTTGTATAAAAAGTCTGAAAAAGTCAACTATCTTGACGTTATTTATTGTACAGGGTGGAATTCTATACAGTGGGACCTCCAAAATGGAACACAATGTGGTGTTCTGTCAAAATCATTTTCCCTTCCATAGAAAATAATTAGCCTGAATTTTTAACCTTAGATGTTTACTCACTGTGTAACTAAATGAATTTGTGTACGCCAAATGTGCTGAAATCACACAAATTCGTCGTTTGAAGTCCCAAATCGCACCACTTTGGAGGTTGCACTGTACACGTATTATTTTATTGCGACAAAAGTTTACATTAGTTACTTTTTATACAGTATTAAAACGTTTTACCATCATTTGAGTTGCCTTTGTCATCTTTTGGAGTGTATCCGGAAATTAAAAATCAATACTTTCTGGATGTCCTGTAAAAAATAAAAGTACAATGGAGCCGGCTGACTGTTAAACATTTACATATATACAAGATTTATTAATTACAAAAAGAAAAAAAGAATACATTGCCTTGAAATTGTTCCTGCACATGGACTTGTACATAATCACATTTGTGTCCTGACGAGTACAGAATAATCTGAACCTTTTTTTTTTTTTTTTTTTTTTTTTTTTTTTTTTTTTTTTTTTTTAAGTGTGTGTGATGTGACATTCATCTGCTGATAAACGGTAGGTACCCCCTTTCACGCACATTGGGCATCTATCTTTTTAGGAAATACTGTTACTCAAGTATTTTATAAGATTTTATTCATCCAAGAGTGGAAGTCTCTCGTCAGTTTGTTGCCTCTTGTCAGGATGGCTAGAAAAGAAAAAAAAAAAAAAAAATGTAAGCAAAGTTATTTATGATGGCTTAGTTGACAGTAATTTCAAGTTCTCAAGTGTTTACTTCCTTTCAGCACATTCTGTGCAAATGTATCAGTGACGTTGAAGCGGGTTGTTTACCTTTGCGGCGTTGCCGGATGCGAGACGTAATAGAGCGCCAGCAGGAAACCCTGGCAACGCATCACATCTCGCCGTCAACAAATGGGAAGTCATTTGACTCGCTTTAAATGAGCTTCTTAAATTCTTTGTGATCATTTTGTTTAAAGGTTGACTCGTACAGTGTACGGGAGGGGCTGTTAAAGATTAATAAATAAATAAATCAAAGGTCAAATGGATTTAAACTTACACCCATGAAGGCCAAGCCTCCTTGGATGGCGGCTGCCCACTCAAAGTTCAAACGCTGTGTGATGAACCCGCCCATGGTGGGGCCGTAAAACATCCTGGAAAGCAGACACAAGCACACTTTTTACACCAGGTCATTTTTTTAGCAGACCTGATTGGTTTCTAGGGTTGTAACGATAAGGGCAATATCGTGATATTGTGATATTAAAACTGCCACAATAGCGTCGTCGTCATGTTCACAATATTTAAAAGGAACACATCTGTTAAAAAAAAAAGAAGAAAAAAAGTCAGGTTGATTTCCATTTTTGCAGCTCTAGCACCCTCTAGTGGCTACTTTATTAGTGCAATTTAATTTTCATTAGGGCTGTTTTGGCTTTCTGTGTTTAAAATGTATGATAATTGTCAGATGAAGGGGAACCTAATTTGCTTGTGAAGAGATAAATGTGTGCTTGCATTAACAAGTAAGTGCCTCAATATTGTCAAGGATTTTAGGTGGTTTATATGCATTGCCGTTATGTACAAAAGCATAATATCATGATAATTATCGTATCGTGACCTTCATATCGTGATATCGTATTGTGATGTTTGGATATCGTTGCATCCCGACTAGTTTCCTGGCTAAACATGTTCTCTGTAAATTGCAGCCTAACAAATTGTGCCAATCGTGGATTTTTATTTTATTTTTTATATATACACGTTTTTAAGTCTAATTTTGTCCCTACACATGACATAACTAATTTTCCCAATGATCAGACCTTGCTAGTTTCCTGCCTAAACAGGCTGCTCTATAAAATTGAAGCAGAAATTTTTGCAACTGTGGATTTTTTTAAGGTTCGGACTTCGTACATCTTGTAATTGCTGCTTCTCCTCGATCACAATAGACCCTTCCAGTGTGACGTCACGTTTAAATGTGCCCCTTTGCGGTGGAGGGCAGGGCGTCAATGCGAGTGAATTAGAAAACAATCAATGTGAGCTAGAAAATCGGTCAAACAGTTTGATAAATCAGCGACCAATGCTATGGTGAACTTGTGTGCAGCCGACTGATGCTCTCATGGCTCAAAGAGAGATTAAATCATTCTTTCGGCTGCCGGCAGAGATCCTAAACCAGTAAGGAGTGAAAGACAAGCACGGTGGCTAGCTCGAATCTACGACGCAACTGCTTTGCACCCACAAAAAGTACAAGGATATGCTCAGATCATTTTATATCAGGTAGTTTTTCTCTTTTTCATATACAGTGGGTCTGGTCATAACACTAACCTCTGATTGTAAATTCAAGGCAGACGTGATGAATGTGCCATGTTATCTTTCGTGAAACAATAATTCATACTTTTTTTGCACAAGTATTGAATTTTGAACAAAAAAGTTAACAATTTAACACGATTAGTCGGGCTTGATTTCTGCTGAGGAATGTGTAGTAAACGTGTGGTCTGTTTGTTAGCAGCTAGCAAGCTAAGATAGCTCGATTACTTCGATATACAGCAAGACGAGTATATCCGGACACAAACGATTTAATGAATGACAATTTACACCATGAAAGTAGTGATCGACAGACTGTTTCAACCAAAAACAACATACCTAGGCTTCCACTTCCACTTTGCCTTCCAACAAACTAATTTTTTCTTTGTAGCTAGCGGCTCCAAACGACTGGTTTCAATGATTCGCAGTAATGTAGTGTCCAACTCGGGAAGTTTTTTGTGACACTTGACATATTTCCCACCTTTGAACGAAAACGCTCGGCGAAAATCAAGCTCTCTCCATTCATTTGTTATGGGATGTTTGCCCTCCGGGAGGCGCAGCAGAAGTTAAGCGGTGACGTCAGCTGGAAGGGTCTATTGCTCAAAACCTGATTAGTTTTCTGGCAAAACAGGCTGCCGTATAAATTGAACGTGTATGCATTTTGCCAAATGTCGACTTTTGACACACTGACATCCAACATTGTTCTATAGTTGTTGCTTTCCCACCATGGATTCTTTTAAGGATCAGACCCGACTAGTTTCCTTGCCATGTTGGCTGCTATGTAAATTGAAGCCTTACGTCCTGATGTCTCACTGTTAAGTCAATCCTTCTTTTCACAATTTATCTCACCTGACTAGTTTGCTGACTAAACAGGCTACTGTGTTGTACAAATAGAAGTATTTTGATATTTGCAGATCCAGTTTGCCAAAACTCACCCTGTCGACCAAACGGCTCCGAACAACCCCGATACCATTCCTAGAGTGCTCAGTCCCTCCTCAAACCCGTTGTCGCTGCAGAAGAGAAGGAACAAGGCATTAAAACAATGATGTGGTCATATTTGCAGTGTAAAACATTGAAAATCACGCCCCCAGGCACTCACTAAGCGCACTTGATGACCTCTGGGAAAATGGGGATGGCGGTCATGGCCAGGGAAAAGCCGATTACCCCCAGCATGACCACCAGCAGCCATAGTTGCCTGAGAATGTAGAGTGACATCTTCACACACGCACATACACACATTTTTAATAATAAATAGAGCAGCATTGTAGAGGCAATAAAAGTAAACTTAGTATTAAACGTTCTAATTACCGTAAGTTACAGTTTGGACAAATAAATGACTAATACAGAAAAATGATTATTTTTTTTTCATCCAAGCATTTGAAGAGGGTGCCATGTTTAAAATCCAAAACGTAGCTGTTATAAAATTGACAACAAATAACTCGTTTTCATAATATACAGTCAGAACCAAAAGAGGCCAATGTGGATTTTGCCTAAATCCTGCTTGGCAGAGGGTTTTAACCTCCTTTGTGGAGGTATTTAAATGGTATGCTAATCAGCTGCAGTTTTTGAAGTTCAAACCAAAGTCAAAGAAGTGGATTTCTTTTTATGTTAATGTTAGTGAAGCTAATGTTTCCATATCTGGTTCCATTAGGGAATATGTAGGGTTTTGTTTTGAATTTTTGTTTTTTACCCCAGATTTTCAAACAGCTCAATTTTGTCATCTCAATCATAATTCAAATGAATGTAATCATTTCTAATCGTAATTCACACCAGCATCCACGTTTTGTCGCTATGTGGAATTACGCATAGTAAATAGGCTAGCATATTGTAGCACAGTTAGCATTCCCATCAGAACAGATTCGAGTGGCAAATTGAAGACAACCTACCTGGCATAACCCCCATGATGTAAAATGTATACAGAGTAGGTTAAATTAACTTACGGAAACAGGGAGTTAGGAAGGAAGGAAGGAAGGACATATGGTACAAAGGAATGGATAAAAAGAAGGCTGGAAAACAAGGATGGTATGAAAAGACGGTAGTAAGGAAGCTGGGAAGGATTCCAGCTAAGGTTTCTAGGCTAGAAAGATGATTTAAGGATGCTTAGATTTGAAATTGTAATGAAAAACGTCTCCAGTTGGCTCAAAATGCTACTGCGTGCCTCCCAACTGGAGTACGTAAGAGGGAGCATACAACTTAAATTCTGGCCTCACTCCACTGGCTGCCTGTGCATTTTGGAGTTCATTTGATTCCTCTGTCTGAGTTTGATCTGCGTACGACACTTAATTCCAGCTGTGGTTGGTTGGAAAGTGCTTCATAAACAAGAGTTGAGTTTCCGCATAGTGGCCAAGTACTTTGGTATGTTCAGGAAGGGGACGGGCCCCAGCAAAAAGAAGCCGGCAGCCGTGGCGACGCCTCCGATCACCATGAACCAACTCCTGGACGCCTAAAAACAAAAGGATGCATGCTTAAAAAAAGAAGACTTACAAGAAAATATGGCTTTCAATACTCACGGGGTATTTATCTGTGAAAAAGCCCATCAGCGGGGAGCCCAGCGAGTACGGGAAGGACAGACCCAGCATGATCAGACCCACGTAGCCGGTGGACAGTTTGAACTGTTCGACGGCGTACAGGGACAAAGTGGCGTCCAGGAAGCCGAGACCCGAGCTTAGGGTGAAGATGACGTAGCAGAGTAGGACGATTTTCAGGTTTTTGAGAAGGCTGAAGAAGGAGTTCTTTGAGGAGGCAGCGTCTGCGAAGTGGCAGGCAGTTATAATTGCCGAGTGATCAGACCCGACAAGTTTTCTGGCTTTAACGGGTTGCCGCCAAAATTGAAGGCTTACACATTTTGCAGATTTCTAACATTGTCTGACTTTGTTTCCCATCATTCCCAATTGATCAGACTACGGGTGGGAACCTCTGGCTACCTCACGATATGATACGATATGCGATACAAGACTCACGATAACGATTATCTCACGATATGACGATACCGCGATTATCGATATAATGCTCAGGTAATAAATACACAATAAAACTAGTCATACAATAATAATAGAAATATATAAATAATAAATATAAATAACATTAAAAAAAATTATTAAAAAAAATATATATATAAATTCACAATATAATAAAATAACAAATATAAATTTTATATAAATACATAATATAATATATAAATAAAATAATAATAATAAATCAAAATAATAAAAACTAAGATCATGTGGCTTGTTCGCCTGAAGACTTGCATCCATTTCCCCGCCACTCTTATGAGGCGCTCCCTCTCGTGCCCGCCAAATAATTGCTCAATAAGTCATGAACAATGGAGCCGTTATAGTGGCTGTATATTAACTAGAAATATTGCGATACTTGCGCAGACATATCGATAATCTATCGGGAGACAAAGTATCGAGATTTATCGCGATATATCGATATATTGTCACACTCCTATATCAGACCCAGCTAGTTTGCTGGCTAAACAGACTTGTCTAAATTGAAGCCTCACAAATTTTGCCGATCATTTGAATTTCAAACAATGTGATGTTTTTCTCCCCCCCCCCCCCCTTCATTTTTGTTTTTCCACCATGGACTCCTTAGTGATATCAGACCTAACTAGTTGCTGGCTCAACAGGATGCTGTCGAAAGTAAAGCCTTTTGAATTTTGCCCGTCCTTTACGATAAGAGTTTTAACGCTCGAAGGTATGACTTTGCTCATTGTGCACTAATCTGCTATAACGGATTCCCCGTTTGATCAGACCCGACTTGCTGGCTAAACGGGCTGCAATGTGAATTAAAACTTTAAGCATTTTGACAATCAGGTGATTGTCAACACCCTAAAGACTAACCTTGTGTCGCCGCCCCTGATTTCCCACCCCCTGAGTCCATATTCATCAGACCCAATACATTGCTTGCTAAACAAGGCTAGTGTAATACCGATGGAGGGAAGGATGTAGATGTTGAGCGGCACCATAATTAACAGGAAACATCCGAGCACCATGAAGGGAACCTCGTATCCGAAGGACTGGTAGAACCAGCCTCCGACCGGCGGTCCCAGGATGAGGCCCAGACCCGTAAACACTTCCAAACTTCCCTGCAAGGAGAAAGAGCGACATCCGGCATTTACACGGAAACACCACGGAGACAAGAGCGCAGCCTGAAGAGCTCAAGTTAGTGAATGCGTAGTGGGGCCCCTTCTGGCGAGTATTCATTCACATGCTTCTCACACACAAACACATTTTCCACGTGACCATGCTGACAAGACACAATGGACAATACGCAACGACAAGGGAAAAGATTACCAACTCGGGTCCAACTAAAGGCCCCCGCTGACTTCAGGTTGATGATTTGAGTGATGCGCGTTGTCCCAAATAACGATCTTCAAACGCCGTGACCAATCGATTTTATCACATCACATTTCTAACAAGCTGATTGACAACAGTGCTAAAACAGGTCCAAATTGAAGCCTTATGAGTTTTGGTGATCATGTGAGTTCACGTCTAACTTGATTGCGTAATCGGTGCTTTCCCCATCACCGGTTCCCTTTTGATCAGACCCGACTTTTGGCTAAAAATAAAATAAAATAAATAATAATCATTTGAGTTGCCTTGTGTATGAAATATGCAATATAAGAAGAGTTGCCTTCTTTAAACAGACAGCTGTATACATTCAATCCTTTTGAATTTTGGCAATCAGACTTTTAAGGATCTGATATGTCACATAGTCACGACACTTTGCATCAACAAAAGCATCACAACTTGCTCTGTTGATCAGAACGACCATTTAGTTTGCGGGCTAATCGGGCTGCTGGACAAATGGCACACCACAAATTGTGCCTAAAAAAAAAAAAAATCCACATTTTGAATCCCTTAATGGCAAGGCTAACACTGTTGCATACAAGCGCCTGCTATCTCATCAGCGACTTTACCATTGATCAGACCCGACTAGTTTTCTGGCAAAACAGGCTGCTGGCGAAATTGAAGCCTTATAAATTTTGGTGATCATGTGAGGTTTTTAATAGTCTTAACGCTTAAACTTGATTGGGTAGTCAGTGCTTTCACCATCACTGATTCCTATTTGATCAGACCCGACTGAAAAAAGAAAAAACAAAACAAAACACACATTTGAGTTGGCTTGTATATTAAATGTGCTACGTATATAAATAGGCCAGCTGTATAAATTGTATATAATACTTGTAGTCACTACACTTTGCATCAACGAAAGCATCACAACTTGCGCTATTGATCACACCTATCGATTTACTTAGTTTTGTTTGCTGGCTAAACGGGCTGCTGTACAAATTGCCGCACCACAAATTGTGCCAAGCATGTGGACTTTTAACTGATTAATGGCTCACACTGTTGCATACAAGCGGCTGGTTTCCCATCAGCGATTTTGCCATTGGTCAGACCCGACTAGTTCTCTGGCAAAACAGGCTGCTGGCGAAATTGAAGCCTAATGAATTTTGGTGATCACGTGGAAATATAAACGCTCAAACGCTGTTTTGTTGTGTAGTCGCTTTCACATTCTCAATTCCTAATTGATCAGACCAGACTAGCTTGCTGGTTGAACAAGACTAAAAAAAAAAATTTAGACAATCGTGGATATTTAACACTTTAACAACTAGACTAAGTGCAAATTCTGTAGAAATTGCGTGGGAATGCTGAACGCACATTGAGAGATAAATTATGAAATGATAACCTCCTGGTTACTGGACAATGCACTTTAGCAACTGTGCCACCGAGCAGTATCAGACACCTGCTAATGATGACTTTTTTTACAGGGGGTTCCAAAATGTTTGACCCCATTTCGTAGGCCAATAATTTTGACAATTTTCGTTGGAATGACCTCAAATTTTCACAGCTTGTGTAGAAACGTTTCAAGTTTTTGTGTGTAGCATTGAGCTTACACAAAACACAGGAAAGGAAGTTCTGAACATCCTAAAAAGCACTTGGGCTGTAATTCCAAAATATAACTTGCCACTTGGTGTGGAACATTTATGAAAATCTGTCATAGAACCAACAAATATTTGTACTTTTCTTTGTAAATGTAACCAATAAAACTTATGACCTTCAACATAAAGTGTATTTAGTTTCATTAAGATCCATCAAGTAGTTTCCGCTATATGGCCATTTAGAATGGGGTCAACCATTTTGGAACACCCGAGTGATACTTAGAAAAAGTTCAATGACTGTCGCATGGGAAATGAATGGGAACAAGTTGATATTAAATGTTAAATTGTGCAAATACTGTGAGCAATGTGGAATCAGGCGATATATACCCCGGGAGGTGTGAATTTTTGAAGCTAGTTGAAATTTGAACAGTGTAAATTGGAATTATTATGTGGGAGTTTTTTGGCGGCAAAAAAGTGTAGAGAATAAAAATCACAACTACATGTGGGAATGCTTCAGCATTCCCACAATGAACTTTGTCACATATTGCAGCATCACAGATTTGACCAAACCCAACTAGTTTGCTGGCTTAAAGGGATACTTTACTTATTTAGCTATTTTTGGCAGTCAAACATTAATATTTTGCCTCTAATAAATTTGATATTTTCATTATTTTTCATGTACAATTAGTACCTTTTAAAAACACATTTTGCAACTTGCTGTTGACTGAAAAAGACATCACAAGGGCTCAGGTAACCAATCACAGCTCAGCTTGTGAATGTCACATGACCAAACCTAGAAAACGGGAGAGCTGTGATTGGCTACCTGAGCCCTTGTGATGTCATTTTCAGTCAACAGCAAGTTGCAAAATGTGTTTTTAAAGGTACTAATAATGAAAGTATCAAATTAATTACAGACAAAATATAAACTTTTTATTGCTATAATGGGCTAAATAAGTGAAGTATCCCTTTAAATGAGCTGCTGCTGCAGTCAAAACCTTACAATTTTTGCTGATCGCGTGGATCCCCATAATAGATTCCCGACTGATCAGACCCGGCCGGTTCGTACCTCATACACATAAATGCTTACATTCTTCCTCTCGCGACCGTTTTTTTTTTCCCAAGGCAACTGCCGACGGGGAACGCAACAACAAGCAGATCTGAAATGTTAGCCGCTCGTGATAGTGCAGCGTAAACAGCATGCCTGGGTGGAGACAAAAGGCCGTCCACAGTACTCACCAAAACAGTCGCCACATTGTTTGGGAATACTTTAGCCGAGAGCGCAAATGAAGAGGTCATGGCGGCGGCGAAGCCAACCGCGTCCACTGACCTCACGATGATGCACAAAGCGATGAAAACGGGACCGGAGGGAACTCGGTCCAGCAGCCTGCCGGGAGAAATCAATACCAGTCCTCGTTTCAATTAAATTGTATCTTTAAACGATACCCATTTAATTTAATGCAAATGATTTTGTGGTGAAGGTAGTTTTCAACAAAAAAATCATTTGGATTAAATTAAATTGTTTCTTTTGAAAGAAAAGTGCATACCTACATACCCATAGCATAATTGCTTAAGTCATATTTGAATGTTTCTGGAAAATAAGAAGAAACTGTTTTTAGCAATAGCACATTGGTATTTTTCATTGATTTGGTAACAAAGTTAAAAATGACTTAGGCAATTATGCTATTAGGCTAATAATATTAAAACAAACATACTAGTAGCTATAGTTCTTAAACTATTTAGTATTACAACTCTATGACCTTTTGTCAGAATACAAATTTCTATCTCATAAAAATATATCTGGTAAACAACAAAAAAAAAAAAAAACTTAATTGTCAATTACGACTAAAGATTACGATTCTTTCCATGGGAAAAAAAACCAAAACGTTTTATTCTGTGTTTGTTACGATTGAGTTTATTTTTCTAAGATTGCAACTTTTTACCCCCCAAAAAATATATTTGGTCTTGCAACTTGTGACTTTTTGTCCCGACAAAATAAATTTTTGATCTTGGATGACAAATTCTTCTTGTTGAAACAAATACCACTTCATTCTCACTAGCTTAAAACATTTTAGATTGACAACATACGTCTTTGAACTGCTAATGATTCAAAATTTTATCGTCAGATTACGATTTTTATCCTAACAAAAGAGTAAATCTTTTTAGGTGAACTCAATGCATCTTTTTGTTTTTATGACATTCTTTTTCTTAAGAGAAATGCAACTTTATTCCCACATCACATCTTTAAATAAATATTTAAAAGAAAAACATGATATAACATTAAGACATTTTTATCGAATGTTGCCAACTCCTTGTTTAAACCGACAATTCAAATTGATAAATGATCCTCACCCAAAGATAATGGTGCAGCCCGAGGACACAAAAAGTCCCATGATGAGCATCATCTTTGCGCCGATTTGAACAATCTAATTAGAGACGAAAGAATGTGAAGACACATTGAGTGTGCATGTACTGGACAATAAAAAAAAATAAAAAAAAAAATAAACAAAAACCAAACATGCTGTACTTACATATCGGCCCAGGATCAATGAGCCTATCAAATTGCTGACAGCGTAGCAGCCGAATATGACGCCCACCACTGTCTGAGATGCGCCTTTCTTTTCTGCCTGGGCACAAACATTTATTTCACACCGAAATGTATTTTATTTACACTGTGGCTAGTGTAAATTGCTAATTGTTATTGTGGTTAGCGTTAAACTAGCACGGAGAAAGTTGCAGCATAAAGTCGCTTATAGTTGATCTGTCTTTGGATCTTTTTTGCCCTAGCAACCACAGAACACTGTTAATTATTAAGCTTATTTTGACTGACGTGCATCCATTTCACGGCAGCCCCAACTGACCTCCTGCCACACCTTGGCGCCCAGTGGGGAGATAAAAGAGCAATTCACTGGGAGGCCAATCGAGGAGATTTTATGATGCGTTTCACGTGTTTATTAATGATCCCAGCGAGCACGAGGACCCCATAACCGATTTGCGCGCCTATCTAGGGATCTACTCCACATTTATAGTAGTACGTGACGCACATCCTGCGCAGGGTCACACGGCGGCCGTGGTGGCCAATCGCCAGTCTCGGGCTTTATTTTGTGGAATTTTATCCAGCTGATTAGCTTAGCCCAAGCTTGTTTTTGCTCCACTGAGCGCGGAAAGAAGTGGACAATTTATTGAGTGCACTGTAAAACTCGGCTGAAACGGCGAACACCCTCTCCCTTTTGTAATCCAGCCCACTGAGCATCGACATGAGCAAGAATAATCTTGCAATATTTGGTGCATTCATTTATGCCATTTTTTCCCACCTAACACTGGTTAATTCGAATCTATTTTGTTGTTGTTGTTGTTTATCCCATTAAATAATTGGTGTATTGATACAACACAAAACTTAAACAATACTTATATATACACTTGATTATCTTATTTTATTAAATAATCAGTTAGTTCATTAGAAATAATAATAAGAATATTTTTTCCCACCTAACATTGGTTAATTCCAATGTATTTTGTTGTTGTTGTTGTTTATCGCATTCAATAATTGGTTTATTGTAAATAATAAAATACAACATAAAACTTAAACAATACTTATATACAGTAGGGCTGCATGATATTGGAAAAACATGCAATATGCGATATAGTTGCTGAATATAGCAATAGATATTATTGCCATATTTAACATGTACATAAAGAAATGACATTTCTATTATCTAATGAAAGAATTGCATTTTTTTTCATACGGCAAAATAATCAAACTCAATGTATTCTTAATTAATTGTAATTACCTCTCAATAATGTTCAACTATTGGATGTCAGTGCACATTTTCGTGACGTACACGGTGTTCCAACTATGTTTTGCATTTGCATTATTAGGGTTGGAACACCCATTTAACTAGGGGCGTGGAAACCAAATAAAAAGAGAAGGTGAGGAGGGGATTTTTTCAGAGAGTTCCTCTCCTCTCTCCTTGCAAGCTTTGAACTAAGTGTCTTCTTTCCTTTTTTTCTCATGTTTAAAGCAGCTATATGTAAGATTTAAAATTTCAAATCTCTACTGCCACCTGTGGCCGAAAACAAACCGCACGCTCGTACACGCTGCGCGCACTCGTACGTGCACGACCTCAATACCATATCCAATGAAACTATGTTTTCAGAGGTAAGAAGTTTTATAATGTTTTACAAATCTGGCCACTTCACGGAATGAGACTCTCGATCCCCACTAAACAATTGATGTCGACGGGACGTGCAGATCATATTGCTTTAGTCGGTCGAAGTCCAGTCCTGTGCTGTACTCCAAAACGATGTGCAAATTACGTCAATTAATTGAACCTCATTCCGATGTTAATATGCAGTTACATATTGTAGTCACCCCGCTCGACGGACGTCAACCTGGTTCTAGTCATTATTAGTGTATGTCGCCCCCAGGCTAGCGTCATTGTGCATTAGCCGAAAGGTGGGCTGTCAGTTATGGAAATTGACGATTGTGAAAAACATATAGACCCATTCACTACTTAGTGTGATACGGCCGTGAATGTTATCGCCATTCAGTAGTACCGTTCACATTCTGTTAGCATAATGTAGCTACAATAGGCTGTTTTCACGGAGGAAAATAAGGCAACATTTAGCCTGATTGAAACGCCGCGGAATGGAACGTCTGTTCTTCATAAAGTCATTCTGTTCCATTTCATTCAACTTTGCCGCCCCTTTCACGCTAAATGTTGCCGTCCACCTCACTTTCACCCAAATAGTTACGACCGAGAAGTGATCGATCTTGAGGTTACTGCTATTTGAAAACAACACATTTTCTTCTAAATGTCAAGATACTCGCTTCTTACCTTTTGGAGTAGAAAGAAAGCCAGCTGTGAATCACTTTTCTAATCCAAGTCCGATCTCAACGCTCTCCACCGCTGAAATGTCAAACCAATGTTCACTCTCGGTCTTGCCCGACGTCGGTCACTATCAAGTTTAGATTTTTTTTTTTTTCGTGGCACTTGACATTGTTTTCATTTTTTTTTTTTTTTGGAGCAGCCTTCCGTGGAGTAACAGCGGGTGTCTGGGGCAGCGAAAATTTGTACTAGTTCAGTCTTCGCGCGACAGGAAACAACTGACGATGTGACGCATGACATCACATCCCGCAGACAGAGGGCGGGAAATTCGAAGGATTCGGACCGGACGCTTCCGAAATAATATTGGCCAGAGGCTTGTAGGAGTACCCATTGTGAACAGATAAGATGTTGATCTACTAATTAGAATATGTTTCAGTCATAAATGTTCAAATAAAAAGGCTATTGTTAAGATATTTTGGGGGGAAATCCTACATAGAGTAGCTTTAATAAATGTCAAACAGGTAAACCTGACAGTCTGACTGGTCAAATTCAGATAAAAGCATAAAATTCCATATCAGACTTATTGCATGTCTTTGCGATATGCATATTGCATAGGCCAATATCGCGATATCAATATTTTATTGGATATATTGTGTAGTCCTAATATACAGAACATTGATTATCATTTTATTAAATAATTGGTCAGTTCATTAGAAAAAAATAAATAAAAATAAATAATAATAATAATAATAATAATAAATTATCTGCCTGTGAGTGTGGATGGTTGTTCACCTCTGTGTGCCCTGCGATTGGCTGGCAACCAGTTCCGGGTGTACCCCGCCTACTGGCCGAAGCCAGCTGAGATAGGCTCCAGCACCCCGAGGAATAAGCGGTCAAGAAAATGGATGGATGGATGGATGGATAATAAATTAAATAAAAAAATTTACAAGCATTTTATACAGCATAGTATACCGGTAATTAAAATATAAAAAGTATACTATTTATTAATATCTCATTCATAATAGACTTATTGTAATTAAAACAAAAGTGTTTTTTTTACTTGTGAAATAATTGGGTAGATAAATATAACATTAAAAATGATAATGAATTGAAAACGTAGCAACATGTTTTATAACGCACAACTTTCTCCTTGTAAGAATACAAGTTGAATTTCGTAGTAAGCAAACCGAGGTTGTGTTGTGTTGGCAACAGTGTGTGTTAAACAGATAAGCAAGTTAGTCTTACTCTCTCTATGGGGTTGAGGTTAAGAGAGCCTCTCTTTCTGTACTGTGTGTACCTCTATGGGGAAGAAGGGTCCCAGTATGGAGTAGCAGATCATGGAGCTGAAGTTGACGGATGCCATGGATATCAAGGTGAGCGTCTGCTGCTTTGTCAGCCTTGTCGGAGGCTCCCTCGATTCCTCTTTATAAAAAAAAAAAAAAAATTGAAAAAATGTTATGCATGTATATTATTTCTGCATGATTACGGCCAAAATGATAATCATGATAATAATAATTACTCATGACAGTTTACTGTGGTTTCAAACCGAACCACAACTCCAAGATTACATCAAATGGGGCTAATGTAATACAGTAATCCTTCGTTTGATTTTTTTTTTTTCAGTGAATACCAGAGGATATAGGTTGCAAACAAAAATCCTCAAATGCTCAATATGCAAAGTTTACGATATACGGCGTTATTCTTGTAATATTAATCTTTTGTAAGAATTCCAAACTGTGGAGAATCAAAACGGATGTTTTTTTTTGTTTGTTTGTTTGTTTTTAAACATTACAACTCCAAACAGGAGAGCCGCAATCGGAAACCACATTGGATCTCTAACCACAACATTGTGAGGCTCAATCATCACCACACTGCACCGTGCTGCCCCTTATTAAATTGCCTTATATAAAAGTAACCAACCTTGTGGCTGAAGGTCCGTTTCTTCTCCGGGCTGCATTTTCCTTTCTTTGTGGACGATTTCCAGCGTATCGGTGTCAAAGTTTTGCGAGATTCAAAAAGAGAAACAAAGGGGGACTTTGGCTGACATTAACTAAACACACGCACACCCGGCCCGCGTTCACCATCGCTTGCTTGACTTTTACTTCCGGAGTCAAGACAGAACAGCGGCTCAGCGGCAACTTCCGGGAAGGCCTTCAATCTAAAAGCGTATTCATTACATTCTGTCAGTGTTAAATAATATTCATTTAAAATCATTTTTTTGCTAATAATCATTTAAAATAAATAATGCAAAAAAAAAAATGACTTAAAAGATTGATTATTCTAAAATGAAAAACAAAGATCTAAACCGTTTCCTCTTTTTTTTTCTTGCAATTTTGAAAAACTGCCTTGGTCGTCACTATTTTTTATTTTATTTTAATTGCTTAAAGTTTTTTTTTTTAAGTATAAAGAAATTTCTATGTGTGTCATCCACCGAAATATTAATGTAAAAGAATAATTTCATGATAAAAATCGAACATCGAAAATAAATTATGACATTGGATTCATTACCAAAAAAAAAAAAACTATTAAAAACATTCTTGCAAAAATAATAATATATATAATATATAATAAAGCAACATGAACATTTCCCTTTCTCGATTTAATTTCTCTTTTAGAAATGTAAGCTTTGTTGTAATGCTCCTGCTTTTAGATTAGGAAACCAAATAAGACAAAGTAGAATGAGAAACGCTTGGAAGAAATTTCATTTTATTTTTTATTTTGTCCAGTCTATGTGTCGATGTGAATGTAAATCTATGGTTCCATCTCATACTTGCCTCTTTGCACAAATTAGGAAGAGAAAGTAAACTTAACATTAGTGTATATCATAACTCAGTACTGCAGATCACCGACGCACGCACACACGCACAGTCACTGAAAACTCTATACAGCAATATGAGATTAAACGGAAATATTTAGAGATAATGAGCACATTAGTTTTTTTTTTGTACATTAGCACCGGATCGAACAGTTAAACTCCAAAATGCATGAATATCTCATGTTGAATCCTGTTGCAATGTTTCCATGTTCACATCCTCAACAAACCTCTATCTGTGCAAAAGTTTAAATGTATGCATAACTGTACACTACAGTGTTCCACCACATATTCACATAGTCGCTGATTTTTTTGGTTTTTTTTTTTAAAGCATTGTCTAAGGGGGGAAAAGTGCTTTGCCAACATCTTGTGGCATCGATAGGCATTAATGAGCCTCTTGCGAGGGACATCAATTGTGGATTTTCACTATTCGCGGTAGGGTGCTGGCCCTTTCCCCAGCGAATAGAGGGGGAACACTGTACTGGTGGGGAAAAAAAGCTGCAGCATATGATCTTATTTTGCGGTTGGTAGCACACAGTTAGTACTGACTGACACATTCAAACTTAATAATTCAAGTAGCAAGCACACAAGCACCTGGCTAAAAATGACAACAACAAAGTCACTTCTGGGTTTTTGCCTTTTTTTTTTTTTACATGAAAGCTGTATGCATGAAGGGTTGGATATGATTAAAATTATTCAAATTAATTGGTCATGAATTGTTACATGATGTAAACAAAAACTGCTTGGCAATTTCGCATCACCCATACTTGCTTTCAACCGAAACAATTTGGACACGGGTCCTTTAGACTTTTTCCACCGTCTAGTTAATGATGTGTCCACCAAATTTTGTGTCAATTGTGAAACTGGTGTCAGGTGCTGGTTTTTCAAACTGTGCAAGGGGGCGCTCTTGAGTGCGTCTTTGGGGTGGGGGGTGGAGACAATTTTGAGCATGTTTAGGCCCCCAAAAAGCCAAATAACAAATTCCAAATTCCACTAAAAAACTAATAATGTATGCACCACTTCATAGAAGTAACATGGATAGAAAAAATATACACTCTTGACACTCGTTAATACATTCATCATAGTGCATGTACAATGCTGAAACACAAAAAAATCAACTTATAATATATTTACCATCTTGATAAAATTTCAAATTTTCTTTCAAAAGATACCCCAAATAATGCCATTGCATCTCAATGGGGAATTTGTAATACTCTGGCTATAGTTTACTATGAAGTAGTTCAAATGTAGCTTATTTGTGGGAGGATTGTTTTAATTAGAATATTTTGAAGATTCATCATCAAAGTGCTCATGTTGTAAGTGTGACCATGTTGAAATGGTGCTAAATGGCCCAAAAACCTGCGTAAGCAACAGATGCTAGAATGATGTGTCGGCGCCATTCAAATGCAAACAAACGAACCAAAAAAACTTCACTTCAGCCGTTGAGTCACGTTGGCCAAGGCCACGGCAAACGCCTGCACCGCCGAGAAGGGATACTGGAAATCCAGGATGTAGGCGTTCCCGTCGATGCGTCCAAACTGCATCACCTAAAGAAATTTGGGGGGGACCATTAAAGAACAAGAATTGTCAGCATACAAATGAATAAGCTAATGACCCCACCCGTAACGTTTCCTACTTTCAAAACAAATTAAGGTCAAGAATGTGCCTCTTCTGTGAAATCTTGAGTTTTCAGAATCGTAGTTTGCAAAATAGATGACATCGTTGGCAGCGCAATGATGAAGTGGTTAGCATGGCTGGCACAAAGTCTGGAGATCCAAGTTTGAATCTCTGTTCTCGTCGTACTCCCGTTTCCCCCAAATCACCAAAATATACATGAGGTTCATAGGAGACTCTAAATTTCCCATAGATGGAAATTTGAGTGAATTGTTGTTTATATGTGCCCCCACTCACACTGACATTCGCACCCATTGAAAATTTAGCCTATTGAATCAACTTCCCATGCGTCTTTTTGGAATGTGGTAACAAGCCGGACCACCCGGAGAGCTGTGATTCAAACACAGATCTTTGGACTGCTCCCTACATCTTCTATAAGGATTGGTCTTGATTAGAACTGCAAGTGAGCTGGCACATATCCCAGCTGACTTTTGGTTAGAATTGGGCAGCACATGTAGACCGCTGGAAGGTGGGAGGAAACCCGGCATACCCAATAAACACAGAATATCTTTGGATCTCCGGACCATGAGGCAGAGGTTCAAAAAAACATTTTTTCCAGCTATGACTTCTATCAATCCATCAAATTACCTGTCGTCCATCGAGCTCAATCTGGAAGTTCTTAGCAGACTCCTGCGTAACCCGTCCTCCAAAGTCCAGCTGGTAGACCTGCGTGGCTTCGTTCCACAGAGGCTGCTTGTTGGCCATCACGTAGACGAAGCCCTGGCTGCCCAAGCTGCGGTCCTCCCGTTCGTTGGCCTTGCGGCATTTAATTTCCTCCAGCTCGCTGGCCATGCGAAGGCTACGCTTGTTCTTCCAGCTCTTCTTGCTGCTCTGGTTCTGGTTCATCAGTTCGTCGCCACTGATGAAAAGCTCCGGCTCACTCTCTGAGCTGTCCTGGAATTCGTTGGCGGCCCGGCTCATCTTCTTTGTTCTAGTGAGCTGCTCCCGGGGTCCCTTGGGCTTCTTCTTTTCTCTGCTGCCCAGTCGCGGGCTGGCGATCAGAGAGTTGAAATCCGACAGTGTGCGACCATCTTTCCTGGACACCGAGGACATGTTGGCCTCCTCGGCTCGGCTGTCCAGTCTCTTGCGGCTTTTCTTGTTGAACCGGTCCGACTCCTGCGTCACAGGACTTTCGTTGAGGGACGATGGCTCCGGAAAGCTGTTGGCAGACTCTGCCAGATCCTCTGTGGTACATTTAGAGGGGGGTAACCCTGTGGGTGGTGGTGGGGGAGGAAGAGGGGGTGGTGGGGGTGGTGCAGTTGGAGGGGGTGGCGAGAGAATGGGCTTCTCTAATATCTGATGAGTTTTGGTTGGAAGGGGAGGTGCGGGAGGGTCTTGCATGGGTGGCGGGCAGGGGTATGGATTCCAGGGATGCAGGTTGACAGGGTGTAGCTGAAGTCCGGCGCAGGAGCTAGTCCCCGGGTACATGGGGGGCAGGGTGCAGCATGCCAAGTTAGCCAGACTTGTGGAGTACCCTGTCGATAAAACCAAATTGGAGTCCTGCTGAGCAAATGGAACAGGAAGAACCACTTCGTTTGGACCACATTGCGGCGGAGGGTTCGGTAAGGTCTGCATGGGGGGTCTACCGTGGCCCACAGCGGGAGGGAAGGGAGAGAGGGATATCTGGTAGCCTGATGGGAATGTGAGGGTGCCCGTGCTGGGACTGGACGGCGGTTTAGTTGTGAGGACGAATGGTAGCCGCGTCACATCCAAGTGCTGGCCCTGGCCGAGGATGAGGGGAGGGGGTTTGTGAGGGGGTGGCGGAGGGGCCAGCATGGTTTGTTCTGGGGCAAGCCAGAATTCCTCTGCAGCAGAGGCGTCCCACTGGTAAGGCGGAGGGCGTTTTGCTGTGAGGCTGACGTCACCGAGGGTCATCTGCCGGACTGATTTGTCCAGGTGACAGTGCTGACCCAGGGTCTCGTCCTCTGTGAAGGCGGAGTTGACGTACACGGTTCTGTCCCGGCTGGTGTCCATGGATCCCAGGAGGCTGTAGTTTGACTGGGAGGCGCTTTTGGAGTGCACAATGATTGTGCTATGGTGTGCTCCTTTCCCTGGGGGGAAGTCTTGCCTGACCACTGTGCCACCCGCAATACCGCTACTGGATGTCCCACCGCCGCTAACACTAACACTGGTGCTGCTACTGTTACTGCTGCACTGGGTGCAAGTATACAGTGCTGTGGGCAACCTCTGCTGGTAGGTCAAACCCAACGTGCTGTTCATCTTTGCCTTGGTGGGAAGTGTCCTGGAGCTGTCCATCATGGTTGGAACTTTGAGCGTCACGTCACGGCGGTCGCGGCGCAATGTGGCATGGATCAGACTGCTTTCCATTCTCTGTGGTGGAGGAGCAAGGGTAACCGGGACTTGATTGGCCGGATCGGGATATGGGGGCGGGTCACCGCTCGGTATGGAGTACCGTGGAACTGACAGACGGCTGAGTGTTGCCGAGCTGTAGGGAAGATGAATCTTCTTATTCTCCGAGGAGGTTACCTTTAGCGTGGCCGAGCCGTGGGCGGTGTACGCATTTTGATTGCGAATGAGGCGCCTCCGGGGGCGGCAGACTTCCTCCACGTTACCGCTGCTGTCAAACGTCGTGATCCTTTCATACCCTTGAGGCGTCGGGTACTGTATGGTCACTGGCTGAAGCAAGAAGTCATCTTTCTTCAGGCAGGTGTCCGGAGCCAGGATGCTGGGGCTGTCGCAGTTAGTGACTAGTGTTTGGACTGTTGCCTCTGCTGTGGCTGCCGCAGATGCCACTGTGCCAGGGTACGGAGGAGGAGGATTCACCTTCCTCACCTGAATCTCCACAGAGCCATCTCTGGCACTAAAGGAAGGGGGTAAAGTCCGGGGCAGGCTCGGCTTCAACATGTGCTCTCGATCCAGTATGGGCTCGGTGGTGGGCGGCGGAGGAAGCGGAGGCAGGAGATGTATCTGTTGCAGGGAAATGGTGGGGTAGCCGGTGGGTGCCGGGGGCAACGTCATTTGCATCTTCAGCTGCTGCTGCATTTGCTGGTGCTGCCTCTGCATTTGCTGGTGCTGCTGCTGGATCTGTTGGTGCTGCTGCTGGAGCTGCTGCTGCTGCTGTCTCATCTCCTGAATCTGCTGGCGAATCTGCTGCTGCTGTTGCTGCATGTGCTGCTGCTGCTGTTGCATTTGTTCATGCTGCATCTGCATTTGCTGCTGCTGCTGTTGGATCTGTTGCTGCTGCTGAAATTGGTGGTCCCCCGCCACTGGCGGTAGATTCTGTGGCATCTTTTGGTGCTGCTGGACCTGGTGCTGCAGTTGATGCGGAGGCTGCTGGTGGTGAAGCTGCTGAAGATGATGACGTTGCTGTTGCTGGGCCTGCGACGGTTGCGGCTGCTGCCTGGACTGCTGCTGCTGCTGTTGCCGAGGCGGCTGGGAACGCGGCTGGGGCGGGAGATGATGAGGCGGTGGCGGGGGAGGTAGAGTACCGGGGAGAAGCGGACCCATATCAAGCCCGTTGAAGATCACCTGTCCAGGGTTTGGGTATCTGGCCGGACCAGGAAACGGTGCGGCAACCGGAGGGTCTGGGCTGTGGTTGGAAACAGGGACGGAGACAGACGCGGCCGCCGCTGCAGCTGCCGCTGCATTTGTCGTGGGGTTGGTGAGGACATCAAGCTGAATGTTCTGATTGGCCAGGAGAGACTGGACCAGGCCGATGCTCTGAGTTGGCGACATGGCTTGAGCCGGGCTGTGGATGGGAGCGATGGGGATGTTGACGGTGCAGGGTGGGTTGTCTCCCGACGATGAGCCCATCACTTTACAGAGAGAAGTCTTTTAGTGCCTTATAGTCATTAGTGTAAATACTTTGTTTCTGTATTGTGTTTTCAGGGTTCAGCAGTTGAATCAGTGTTTCTACTTTTACTATTCTTTTTTTTTTTTACACAAGAATCTGCACTTCTACATAAGTTTAAAGTGCAAGTCATTTTGACATCTCTGCTTCTGAGAAATAAATTACATATCAAGTGTTGATACATGATAAACCTGGCAAGTCGTCCTCGTCTTCGCTGAATACGTTGGGGTTGAACACGGGCAGGCTCATGAAGTCATGGGTTATCTTGCGCACCTCCGGGAGGTAAATGGTCATCTGACGCGGTTGCAAATGAAGCAGGCTTGTCTTGTAGATGACTGAAACACACAAACACATCAACACTTGACCACATTGACTCGTTGATTCAGGCATATTGTATTAAGTAGCTGCATAGACACGCTATGCAACGAATTCTATTTGCCGTTCATCTTTTAGATCAGTGTTAGATCAGTGGTGGGCAATCTCGGTCCTCAAGGGCCGGAGTACTGCAGGTTTTGCAGGTTTCCATCTTCCAACACAAGCTGTTTCCAATAAACGGGATCGTTATCAGTCTTACACAGAGCTAGCTAATGAGCAGATCATATATCAGTTGTGTTAACGGCTTTGTGCTTGACACCATGAAAAAAAACCCTATCATGTCATTGGCTTATGTATGACATGATAATTTATATTGTTCAAACTCTTAATGTTGTATTTGTCTGTACTGTTTAGTTTAAAAAAAAGACAACAAATTAAAGTACACTTACCTGCGCCGAGATTGGCGGGCAAGAACGAAGCCAGTCCCACAATTTTGAACTTGGTCCCCCAGATGTTAGATGTGACCTGAGCCAGGTAATTGTGCTGGAGAGCATAATGATAGAAGACAATCATTAAAAAAAAAAAAAAAACACATATGCAAAAGAAATCCTGTACAGGGAGACCTCGGTTTATGACAATCTCGAATTACATTTTGGAAGTTACTAACGGTGCACCCAAATACATATCAATTAGGACGGAACACGGTTGTAAACCAAAGACCCCCCGCTTGTATTTGTTTTTTGCCGAGGTATGCAATGTGCGGGCAGATAGATACCTCGGTGAGTCCGTCCATGGAAAACTCCCGGCGCGTTAGGCTGGGAGATCGAACCAGAGGCTTCTTGGACGGCAACCGCGGTGACCGCTGGCCCTCTTGGTGGGCGCGGGACAGTTTAGGCGATTTGCGTGGCTCCAAGGTCATTCTATGGAGCAAAAGTAATGGATCTTACAGTAGATAACGAGATTACAATAATTAATCTAGTACATTTACTAAGATAATTTCTTGCATTCCCATTCAGTTTGCTATAAATGTTAGCATCATCAGCTAGCTAGGGCACCTTTCATAGCATTTATTTAATCGAGTAAAATTGTAAGATGAGTTTTAATATGATCATTCTATGTGGTGCCTTTGCGGTTTAAACTATTAATATAGGCAATTACAAACATTTGGAGGAGGGGCATTAATTACTCGCTATTCCCCGGCAGAGCTACCGTGTATGAATACATAGTTAGACCCACCTGTTTCCCCGGGAGAACTTTGGTGACTTCTTGCCAACCCATTCGTCGCTCAGCTCCACGTCGCTGGAGTCGGAGCAGTTGCAACTATCGGCGTACGAGATCATGGGGTTGACGCACACTTCCTCTAAGGGGGACCAGAGCACCAGAACACAGTTGGGGTGTTTTTTTTTTTTTGGGGGGGGGGGGGGGGGGGGGGGGTTAAGGCATCAAAAGTAAGCTTGTTGTTGCAAAGTAGTGTAAAGAGAGAGAGCTGAGTTAAATGGTCATTGACCAAACGCAAGCCTGATTACCTCCAGACCTGTTCAATCAAGAACCACTTCAATAGCACCTGTCTGACAAAATGAAGTTGGTAAAAGTCCATGGTCCAAAGAAATGTAAGAACAGATGAGTCTGTAAAGACTTACAGCGCCATTTCTAAAGCTTTAGGACTCCAGCGAAACACAATCAGAGCTGTTATCCACAAATGGAGAAAACATGGAACAGTGGTGAACCTTCTGTAGAACGGTGAACCGACAGAAATGACCACAAGAGCACAGGACAACATCTAAAGAACTGCAGGCCTCCCTTGCCTTGGTTAAGGTCAGTGTTCACGACTGAATAAAAAAAGAGACTGAGCAAAAATGACATCCATTGGCAGAGTTCCAAAGTCAAAACCACTGCTGACCAAAAAGAACATAAAGGCTTGTCTTACAAAACAAAACCTCGTAATGATTTGCCAAAACGTTTGAGAGAATATCCTAAACAGACTGACGTGATGAAGGTTTTCTTTTTTGTGTCTTGTTACATCTTTACATCCTACTTTAAATATTTAGTTCTTGTAAATGAATACGTAGCAGTTAGTGATTTGATGAGGTAAAAGTAAGACAAACAATTGATGTTGCACTTTCCGAAAAAGAAACGATTGAATCAATCCAACGTAGTTTTCGTAAGTGCACCCTACTCACCCGCTTTGCTGTCAGTTTTGGGATCCATAATGACAAACTCAGGCCTCAATTTGCTGATGCGCCGGCCCTTCAGGATGGGCACCAGCCCTCCCAGGTACTCCAGGTACAGGGTGTAGCATGGACCGCCCGCTTCGGGGCTGTCTTCCGCCCGCTTCATGGTGCAGTGCAGCCGCTCGTTGCCCGTTGTCGGGTAGCTGACAAAGTCCCGGATGTTGTTGGGGTCCGGAATCGGGGGCTATGACAAAAACCATATCTCAGCCTCAACCAAACTCAAAGGTCACGTTATGGAAAAGAGGGCGGTTTGTCGGGCAGTACCTTAATGGTGGGGATGAAGGCGGTGGTGACGTAGGAGCAGAGCAGCGAGGGCATGTTGAGCTTGCCCACGTCCTTCTCCTCTCGCAGGGCGCTGGCGATGCCCTGTTGGCACAGCAGTTGCAGACTGGCCACGCGGTGCTCCACGCGCACCACGTACAAGGCCGGACCGCATGCCAGGAAAAGGCGCGAGTCTCGGTGGCCCCAGCAGATGGTGGTGATGGGTCTCTGAAACCACCAGTGTATCCAAGAAGTCACTCTCGGTTTCAAATAGGTCGGTGACGATGGATTTAAAGTCTTCAATCAATCTAACATGCATAAGTACCAGGAGATCTGTTTAGTCCCCACCTTCGACTAGATTGTTGGTTAAAAGGAAGTAGCTAAAGTGTTGACTTTGGTACCTGCGCAGGCGTTTCCAGTGTGTAGATGTGCTCCCCCTGCACGTTGTAGAACTTAACTAGAGCGTTCCTGGTCATGCCGGCATCGGAAGGCAGCCCGTGTCTCTCCATGCCCGCCACGGCCAGGAGGTCTCCCTGGGAGCACCACTGTGCTTCTACGTCTGGAAATTCAGGGGGAATAGTTTATGTTCCAGCTATGTACAGTATTTTGGAGTAAGACCAGAAAGATGCTAATTGTAGAAAAAGTGACTACTCCTCAGATGGCAGCTTTGATGGCTTTGTATGATACGTAGACACCGATGTGTGTCGTACCTTTCAAACCGGAGCGAATGACGGCGGGGGACAGGTCGTCGTAGTTGTTCATCAAGCTGATTTCTCCCGACAAGAAGGTGACCGTCAACAAAGGCTTCACTCGTCGCACTAGACGAAACGGCATCAAGACTCACTGAATAGTAGTCAGTCCGTAATTTTCTTCTGACCAACACGACAGCTGCTGTCACTGCATGATTCCGATTGCTTACACGGTGCTTTCACTAAGTCTACAAAGACAAAAGATTGCGGCCCCAGTACCTAAAGGCAAGAAGTTGTCGTCGGAGTCGGTGTCGCTCTCCGTGCTGTCCTCCACCAGGAAGTCGGGGCAGTTCCAGGACATCCCCACAATCCCGTCGGACTCGTGCAGCAGCACGTGCGCCAGCATGCGGCCGTGGCAGTCCATCACAATCACCTGGCCATCAGCCGTTCCGAACAACACCTGAAACGCGCCTCAGTTGTTAGTGCACCTCCATACCGGAGGTGGTCCGTATCCTCCGTGCGGGTGTGTGCGTGTGGACCTGCTGGTCGTCGGGCGTCCAGATGCCGCACGTGATCTGGCTCTCCAGGTTGATCTCCGAAGACCAGTGGCGCTGCCCGCTGACCGAGCCCACCAGCACAAAACCGTCGCGGTAGGCGATCAGAGCCTGAGTGCCGTCGTGGGACCACGTGAAGTCGCTCACCTGCAGCACACCGCACAACGGTCAGAACGTGGGATGATGCACTGCGGGCCAAAATGTTGACACGTGGTTGAACTTGTCAACATTGATGATGACACATGACGCAGGGGTTCATAGGAATTCACCTTTCGTCAACATTGATGGTGAAGTTGGACCACTGGACCAATAAATTGACACAATGTTCATATGGACCAAACACTTGACAACATGGTTGGAAAGAAATTGACCTTTTGTTGGTAGAAGTGAAGTACCGGACCAAAATATTGACACACTCTTGCATGAGGACCAATAAGTTGACAAATTGTTACAAATGAATTGACATTTTCCCTGTTTGTAGTGAAACTGGAGTACCGGACCAAAAAGTTGACACATGGTTACAGCATGATTGAACTTTTTGATGAGGACAGTGGAATACCAGATAGATAACGTTGACAAGGGATTGAACTTTTGTCAACGTTCACAGTGTAGGTGAAATATCGGACCAAAACGTTGACACATGGATAGATAGCAATTGACCTTTTGCCAACATTCAAGGTGAAAGTGGACCGGAATAGAAATTTGCCCCGTGGTTTGTTTCATTGCAGTGGAACTTTGGACCACAAAGTTGAAAAAGGATTACAGAGGAAATGACCTTTTGTCGACATTCATGGTGAAAGTGGACCATACTAGAACGTTGACCCTTGGTTGCACAGTAGTGGAACTGTACCAAAAAGTTAGGAAAGGGTTAACAGAGGAAATGATCTTTTGTCGACATTTCTGTTGAAAGTGGAGTACATCCCCAAAATGTTTGCACATTGTTATACAGGAATTGACCTTTGATCAACATTACTACTAGACCCCCAAAAAATGGAACATGAGCAGCTTTTCCACCAACAAGCCTAGGATCTTTGAGTTCTGGGTAAAAGGAGTTCTTGGTTGTAAAAGGTCAGCCGCTATTGTACAGTACTGGACTAAAAACTTGACCTATGGTTGGATTGTCATGTACCTTTTGTCAACATGGAAGGGCAGCAGAGTGGTGGACCAAAAAATTGGCACGTGGTTACATTCGGATGAAAAACTTGACACATGGTAACTTGTGTTATCCCAGTTGTTCAAGCTAGTACTTGTATATGTGTGTCATTGGAGTGAATGGACTCGACGCTAAGCAGCAAAGCCTTACTTGGGCTCCTCTGTCGTTGACCAACTCCACCGACCATCTTCCCTCGTACTGAATCCACACGAAAATTCCTCCTTCCATGTCACACGTGGCCAATTTCTGGAACGGTTCGTTCCAACGCACCAGCACAACCTACGACGCAGACGCAAAGGTCAACTCACGATTACTAAGAGTTGTGAGCCGCATGCTATTTAGGTTAGCATCTTCCATCCATCCATCCATTTTCTGAACTGCTTGTTCCTCACAAGGGTTGCGGGGGGTGCTGGAGCCTATCTCAGCTGGCTCTGGGCAGTAGGCGGGGTACACCCTGGACTGGTTGCCAGCCAATCGCAGGGCACACAGAGACGAACAACCATCCACACTCACACGCACACCTAGGGACAATTCGGAGCGCCCAATCAACCTGCCATGCATGTCTTTGGAATGTGGGAGGAGTCCGGAGTACCCGGAGAAGACCCACGCGGGCACGGGGAGAACATGCAAACTCCACCCAGGAAGGCCGGAGCCTGGACTCGAACCCGAGTCCTCAGTACTGGGAGGCGGACGTGCTAATCACTCACACCATGCCGCCCTAGGTTAGTATCTGCTTGGTCAAATCAATGTGTGTATGGGATGATGTCATTTCCTGTTCTCTGTTTTGGTACCCTCTTGTTTATTCATTTGGTACATTTCTGCTCATTTGGTGCTCTCTTTTCATTTCCTGTTCTCTACTTTGGTAGCCATCTGTTTATTTGGTGCCCTTTGGTACTCAATGCTAAAACGCCGAGAGTGTGCGTGTATGTTGTACCTCGCTGTTATGTCCCCGGAGATTGAAGTTGATCCTCTGAGGAGTGCTCCTGTCCCTGCGGCAGTGGCTGGAGGTGAAGGTCACACCCACCACGCCGCGGCCGTTGCCCGTGGCCAGCCATCCCTCCTCGTAGTAGCGCCGGCGGCACACGGGCTTGTCCTTCTCGCTCTTGGGCACGCGGCCCTTCCACGACAGGCACAGGATGTTGGAGTCGCTGCACAGGATGGGACCGTGTTCCACGGCCGCCAACATCCCTACTGAGTGGCCCGGCTGCACGGAGACACGCCGCCCCAAGTCGTGTTAGAAATGGAGTTCAAGTTGTCAAATTAGGGCTATTTTTCAGTTTCAAAACAGGTTTAGAGTTTCAAATAAGTCCTCATTTTTCACGGATTCAACCGACTTTTGCCACATAGCTTTACCGGAGCCCTTGTTTGTGTACGTTTACATTGCTGACAGATTCAATTACTATGTAAATGGCCACATAGGTTTATCCAGAGCAAGCATTTATCTGTGTTAGTTTAGATTTCTGACAGATTTAAGGTCTATTCGGACAGCCGCATACCTTTTGCATGAGTGCAGTATTACAGCCCATGTTTTATTAACATTTTTCTGGTTACGCAAATGGCCGCATAGAATTTATCTTAAGCCTGCATTTTTCCATGTAATTTAAATTTTTATAGATTCAAATGACCATGTTGGCGGCTGCATTGATTTACTGGAGTCTGGAACTTTTATTTATTTATACTTATATTTCTTGGGGGGGGGGTTTAATAAATTCAACCGACTATTCAATGATGGTCGCATAGCACCATACTGTACATACAGTATTCAGTTGATCCAGTTTCCTGTCAAATTCAACCAATTATAACGAAAAAGCTTAATCCAGATCATTTCATTCTCATTTTAATTTGATGATTCAGATTCAGCTACATCGAGGGACGCCCGCATAGCTTTAATCCAGATTTTGTGCTTATCTATGCCAATTCTGATTTTTGATGGACTAAACAGTCTGTGGATGGAAGCTTAGTTTTATCTAGAGCTGGGTTCATTTGGCTTTCTGACCGATTCAATCAACTATGCTGACGGCTGCATAGCATTTTCAGAAGCCTGCATGTATCCTTGTTAATTTCAATTTTTGACACGAAAAACTGACCAGCCGACAATCGCATAGCTTTATCTGGATCCTGTACTTATCTGTTTCAAGTTTGATTTTTTTGACAGATTCAATCGGTTATGCAGACAGCCACATAGCTTTATTTGGAACGTGCTTATCTGTGAATTTAGGTTTTTGCCGGATTCAACTGACAATGTGGACAGCTGTTTAGTTTTCCCTGAACCTGGATATACTGCTGATGGATTTGACCACTATGGGGACGACTACATAGCTTTACTTAGAATCTGTATTCATTTGGGCTAATTTCGTCCCTCCCTTTACAACTTATTCAACAACAGATGCATAGCTGGCGTAATTTCATTTCACCGCATGGCTGTACCCAGAGCATGTACTGATGTCATTTGTTAGATTTTTTACATATTCTGCTGACTATGCGACGATGATGCTTGCACAATAGCGTGACTATAACTTACCTCATAGCTTCTGGACATGTTGAGTCAAAAACCCTCCATGGAAGGCGTCCATGTTTCCATTCAGATGAAAAGCCCTCAAGGTGGATGCTGGCTATCTGCTGGCTTTCTCTCTTTCTGATCTTCACTTCAGTCACTCACGGAGTAGACGTGACGGGCTTGGCGACCATTCAGCTCAGTTTGACGCCACTGGCCCATCCCATATTTGTCTTTCTCCTGTTGCAATGGATAATTGTTATTTTGATAAGAGAGATAGAAGAAGATTAAAAAAAAAATGGATGAGGATGAGGGATGTCGTTCATGTTGAATAATCATTATTCTGCAGCATTAACCTTGAGTCACTGATTTTTAAAATATATATATATATTTATATAAATGTGTCTCTATGCAACAGCACCTCCGCATCAATAGAATTGGCCCGTCTCCATGGGTACGAACAGTCTGTTCATCTCATTCTGACATCATCACAGAGCCGAATGAATGCCTCACATGCAGATCATCATTTTTCACCTCATACATGTTCACAGGAGAAATTACGTGCATTTGCGGTTTTGGAGTGAGTTTGGGGGGGGGGGGGGGGGGGGGGGATAATGCTCACGTTGGGGGAAAAAATAATAATGAAAGACCCACGCCATTTATCTTCAGTAATAGAAATATGTATTCCAAGGACAAGCACGATGCAGTCGTATACGTACCGGTGATGCGGATGATCCCGACCCAGGCGCTGGCTGGCTGCAGCGAGCGAGCGTGTTTGCCTTTGCAGTCCGCTCCCCCGGTTATTTGCGCACTTTTTATGGGAGGGTGAGGAGGGGGTTGTGCCTCCCGAGCGGGTTGCCATCATCCGGGTAGACTCATTCACTGCACGCCGAATTGCAAGTCTGACTCAGTTGAGTCGAAGCAATAAGACGAAAATGAGCCTGAGGTACTTGTGAGGTCGATTTAGGCGTGGTTAAATCGAATTTTACAGCATTTTTAATTGGAGTTTGGTTCAAAGGGGAGGAAAAGGGGGTTTTCGTGTAACTGGCAACCTCTGCTATGTAGAAATTAAAAGTAAAGACAGAGTCAATCTTTCCCACTGGGCATCTTCCAGTTTTTAATGATAATATCTTCACAAAGAGGTAACGTGGTTCCTAAAATTAGATTTTGATTTTTTTTTTTTTTTTTTTTTTTTTGATTTTTTTTTTGTGGCGACTAATTCAGCCTACAATGCAGCCTCTGCTGTTTTAAGTGGAGAATTTCAAGTTTTGTAACCCTTTCATATTGTTTGGGGCAGGTGTGACACTTTCTGACATTTGACAGCAAGATAAACACCTTGAATGTTTTTTTTCCATCTGCAAATTTGTTGACTTTTCTTAAATTACTCAAACTAATGAAAATGAAAATATTTAGATATGTTATTTGAGTACTGAGGCTGTCCCATGTCTACTAAAATGGATTTAAGGTTTACCAGTGTGTTAAATCATCGAAAATGGTTGGGAATCTTGAAACCTTAAAACTATACTTGCCATAAATGTATTTTTTTAAATGGAATATTACAGTGATAAGTCTTCAAGAAGGAGCTTGAAATGGTCCTGGGAACTGTCTGTTTCCAGGTTCCTTCAGAAATATGCACTTCTTAGCCTTTGAAGGAACGGAAAGAGTCAACAAATAATCATATACAGTATATTAAACATACAGAGGTCAGGGGGTGTCTTGACACAGGCGTGAGAGCGTCACCTCCAAAAATATATACCACAATGTAGCTAATAATAAAAATAGACTTCCATTTTTTTTCTCGAACTTTTATTAAGCATAAATCATTCATGTATTAATTTTCAGAATTTTTCTTTACACACGTTTAATGTACAGTGGTGCCCCGAGATAAAAGTTTAATTTGTTCCTCAACGACACCAAAACAATCGTATCTCCAAATCATCATTCCCCATTGAAATGAATGGAAATGCCATGAAAGCATTTTGGCCATCCCAATTTTATTTTATTTTTTAAAGGAGAAGCACAAAGTAATAACAAAATAAATAGAATGTAAAATACAGGGAGTCCTCGAGTTACGTCAAGAGTTACGTTCCTACGCTAGTGATGTAACCCCAATTTCGACTTAAGTTAAATTTCCCCATTATAGTCAATATTATTATTTACATCAAAATAATTTACATTAAAAAAAAAAAAAAAAAAAAGATGCTGTACTTACAATTTTTGCTTAGGGGTGGATGGAAAAGAAGGGGGGGAGGCTGATGTGGGAAAAAGAGGGCGAAAAAAGACAAAAATAAGTGCACAACCGCTAGCACTAGCTAAGGGCTAAATAGCGGACAAGGGGAAAACACTGTGGGCTATATCCTCCTGACTACCAGGAAAAAAAAATATTGTCCAATCATGTTTATTTTGATATTCCCCAATCTTTGTGAAGTAACTGGAATACTGCAAAAGATTTTTTTTTGAAAAAAAAAAAAGTTTTTGTTTTTAAGCTATGATGTGTCCACGACAGAGGACATTTTTTTTTAAAACTTAAATGCTAGGCTCAAATACAGTTAAAATAATTCAAACAATACTTTAATGTGTTCTTAAGAGTGTTATAGAAAACATGCTAACATTTAAAAGCCTAAATTTGTTCAATACAAATTTGTATACACTTTTCCTCTTCCCTGAAAAGTGCTTGCACTGAGGGAAGCCATTTTCTTTTATGATGCAACCAAAGGTAGCAAAGCCCCACCCTTACACATTTGGTATCATTGGAAAGCTCTGAATGTCCTCGATAGAGCACAAAGGGAGTTAATTCATTCGTATGCACTGGGTGGGAGATATTCAGGTTTAAAAAGGTCCACTACAGAGGACAAATTTGAATTGCTGGTAGTCAGGAGGATATGGCAGATGAGGGGCCAAAATGGCAGACCGGGTGTAATCGTTGTAAAGTCGAAACGCCTTAAGTCGAGTGCGCCTTAACTCGAGGACTCCCAGTATAAAAGCTTGCGCATCATGCTTTATGCTGCAATCCAATTCAATGTGGTGCTCCTTCTGGTGTGCCTCGCCTTGGCCACCGGGGGGCAGTACTCTATAATGCAGACTAAAGAAAAATAGATTTCTTCGTCACCTACCACTCAGTAAGTTACTGTAAAAATGGCTGTTTTTCGTGAAGGATAACGTCTGTTTTTGCCACTATCGATGCTAACCGTTAGCATGTAATGGAATTTTTCCATATGTTAGCTTGAAGCTATCAGAGGGATGTTCTAAAGGCACGTTTTAAAATATGTTATGAACCCAGTCAGTCAGATCACTTGTATCTCAAAGAACCACTGTATTTAGCAACAAATCTCAACAAATTGACTTGACCGGGTCTTGGAATTAACCGTTTCCCCTTGGACATAGTGTCTTCATAGTCTTGATGACGTGACTGAGGCCGGCTTCAAGTGCAGGACTCTTGGAAAGCATGGATGATGCTGTTGTAGGCGGGCGGCGGTGTCTGCGACGGCAGAAACCCCTTGAGTCCGTTCCCACCTAGCCAGAAGGAGTTCCGTTTGCCGGGAACCACGAGGGCGGCCGAATCGGCCGAGTCCTCGGGCGGGCTCACCCGGGTGTCCTCGCCCATCTCCAGACTGCCTTTCCTGGCCAGGGGTCGGAACGTGGACGTCTCGGGTCCTGGTTTGCTCCCCAGAGGTCCCACAGGCTCCAGCGAGGGCTGACGGTAGACGCCGAGGAACGTGCTCCGGTAGAGGCCCAGCTGGCCGTCCGGCGAGATTTGGGAGCGCGGAGACTTGCCGCGTTTCTTGCGGGGGCGTCGGGTGATGCGGGCGGTGGCCCTGCGACGGGACGCCCAAGTCAGCAGGACGTAGACCAGGGCGCCCAGAAGCAGGCCCACCAGCACCGACAAGCAGAAGGCCAGAATCATGTCACCTGCAGGAAGGAAGACAAAAGAAGAGTCTTGAGGCCTCGATAACACCAATAGTGTCCGGGCATCGGTATGTAAATGGAAGCCCCAAAGTCAGTTGTCCAAAATATAAAATTAACACCAAAAACAGCTTTGCACCATATAGTCTATTAAATAACTTGGTGCCTGCCTACTACTATTAAATAACACTATGTTCCATACGTTCTTACAACTTCTGTTGCCATGCAACAGATTGACCTGTTTTCAGATTGTTTTGAAATCTAGAAAAAAAAAAAAGGGTATCCTCCTGACTACCAGCAATTCAAATTTGTCCTCTGTAGTGGACCTTTTTAAACCTGAATATCTCCCACCCAGTGCATACGATTGAATTAATCTCCTTTTGTGATCTAAAGAGGACATTCAGAGCTTTCCAATGATAGCAAATATGTAGGGGTGGGGCTTTGCTACTTTTGATTGCATCATAAAAGAAAATGGCTTCCCTCAGTGCAAGAACTTTTTAGGGAAGAGTAAGTGTATAACACTTTTTATTGGACATATTTAGGCTTTAAATGTTGTTAGCATGTGTTCTTTTACTGTATTTGAGCCTAGCATTTAAGTTTTAAAAAATGTCCTCTGTAGTGGACACATCATAGCTTAAAAATAAAAACTTTTTTTTTTTCTTTTGCAGTATTCCAGTTACTTCACAAAGATTGGGAAATATCCAAATAAACATGATTGGACAGTATTTTCTTTCCTGGTAGTCAGGAGGTTATAATTGTTGTATATGTATGAATTTTGATTTTATGCACGCAGTATACAGCCCACGTCAGCTACCAACCGCCGACTATTGTGGCTGTGCTGCTATAGTTGGCATCATTACATAAAATCTTACATCACCTCCGCTGCTGTGTGGGTTTAACATGGCTTGATATATTCTGAACATGTTTTTTTTTTTTTACATAAACAAATGTGACTTTAATCTGCTAGATAACAGGAGTTAAAAATTGTTTTAAAAAGTAAAGGTGTCATTAAAAAAGTATTTTTTTTATTATTATTTTTGTTTTATTATTAAAAACAAAAATTGTAGATGTACCAAACACAATACATAACTACTACAGCTGCTAAAAGAAGCACAGAACCGCATGTTCGTTGAGGTCAACAATACATCCTGCTGGCTATGCTCCAAATATTGATTACATATTCTTATATAATGCACTAGAAAATAGTGTTAGATCAAAAACAATAGCAATCAACCGACAGACTTGTACTCACCTGTATTAAATGATTTGAGTATTTGCAAAAAGGGATGCGTTTCGTTATGCGCCATCTTTCCCAGCTTTTCCCACCCCCGCCTTCAAGACAAGCTTCTGCTTCTTGCACACTTTGTCCAGTCGCTGTGGAGGAAACTTTGTAGTCATGCTTCCTTCCTCCCTTTTAAAATTAGCATAGCTTATCTGCGTGCTACATAGCGTTGTTTCCCTTTGGCATCATTTCCTCCGGATCGATAGTCGCCTTGATGGAACGATGGCCCCCCTTTTTCATCTGATGCTGACCCCCTCAAATATGTGTCCTAAAGAGAAAAAGTTTCATACTTTCATAAATCTAAGCGTCCATCACTGGTGGTGCCTCTGCTGGCTATCAAACTCTCAGGTCTCTGTGGGGATTTCCTTCCATTGTTGCTGTGTTTACCACTTCACTCCAACTCCAAACCACAAAAGAATACCGGTAATCGTTGGAGAACAACTCGGCGTTGTGTAGCCTACTATTTGCTCATTGCTTCACATTATGTGTCGACAACTCAAATCTACAAAATGATAGAAAATTCACTTGTATGCTATGGAGGACCAAAAGTGCCAACATTAAATAAATAAATAGACCATTAAATAATTAAATAAAAGTGTCATTAGTTAATTAAATATTTCATTTATTAATTAAATGTGTCTTTAATTAATTAAATTCCCTATGATTATTTCTAAATGTATGTATTCATTTCTCTATTTCTTGGTCACTGTGTTGCGGTGTTTCGTGAATTGTATTGTATCTGTCAAACTCACCCATCAAAGTTAGTGGGCGGGGCTAAAGCCTGATTCACTCAAATCTTGTCTAATCGAGTTTGACAGATACAATGAATTCACGAAACACCGCAAAATAGTCACCATATAATAAATAAATAAATAAATAAATAAATAAATACATTTACAAATAATCATTAGGAATTGAATTAATTACACATTTAATTAATAAATGAAACATTTAATTAATTAATGACACATTTATTTAATTATTTAATGGTGTATTTATTTATTTCAAGGGCCATGACGCAGGATTAAGAGTTTTTGCACATTTGCGACCCCTCTGGCGAAACGCGGAATGGACGCCAGCGACGCGCACCGCCAGGATCATGAGCATGACGTCACGCTCAGAGCAAAAGTTTTAGGTTCCGGCCTACCGCGGTAACATTATTTCACTTTACAGGAAAATGGGGGCAACAGTCATTGTGTCCCCTCCTGTCCATTATCCAAATTCTTAAAACATGTGCGGGTGAAAAATATGGTTATTTTAACACTCCAATTTCAGTCTTGTTGTCATGCCCCTTTAATGTTGGCACGTTTGGTCCTCCATAGTATGCAAATTAGCCACGTATTTGGGCCGGAAAGTAGTAGCTTCTGGTAATAATGTGACTGCTAGAAGTATTAGCATTGGCTTAGTGCATTATTAGCATTAGCTTCTGGTAATATGGCTGTTGTGTGGGATCAGCCTCTTCACTTGCAACAGATGATTTACCATTTAAATGTGTCACACACTAAAATGTACCTAGTGCAAAAAAACTGACTCTTGACTCTCTAGCTCACCGCCTGCTGTCTTTTCCATTCCGATGGTGATCATGTGCGGCGATAACGCGTTCACCGTCACCGTCAACGACGACTTTGTGGTGACATTCGACTATCAGGTGGACCTCCACCAGGTCACGCATGTGAGAACACACGGCGACATGGACGTGTACGAAATCAGGCAGAAGTGATGGGACATCATGGCAACATCCTGTCTGGTGGTTGTCATCATGTATATATGTCGTACTATCCGGGATGTTACTTTCTACTCAAACATTTTCTTTCTCCAACAGCTGCCATCAATTATAAATTCTGTAAAATGACATCAATTGTGTAAATTTCATTTAACCCTACGGCTAGAGATTTGGATTATTATGGATTATATTGAATGAATGACTATGAAGCTCCAGAATTTTGTTAGGTTTGATCTAAGTTGTATTTACCATTTATTCATTGTATTCTAATAAACAGCATGACAAAAGTTTGTCTGTTAGATCGGTGGACTGCACTTAAGTATGGCATCTTTTACAAAATGTTCCCGTAAATTAAATATTACAGGAACAGCTGTCCTCTCACCTGTGGGAGGAATATTTTCACAGAACTAGACTAAGTGCAATTGCTGGAGAAATTGCGTGGGAATGCTGAAAGCTGAATGCGAAGATTTGAATCCATGTGGAATGCTTACTAAGTTAATTGAGAGATAAATTATGAAATGACAACCTCCTGGTTGGACAATGCGCTTTAACAACTGTGCCACCGAGCAGTATCAGACGGCAAAATAGTGTGGAGAATAAAAATCACAATGTGGGAATGCTATTCCCACAATTACAGCAAATTGAATATTTTCACAGAATTACAGCAGATACAGGTCAGCACAGTCAGTCGCCAAATTTGTACCAAACTGCGTGGTTTCAGATGTATGTTTTTGGTTCATTAATCTAGCCAACTGCGATTGGCTGACAACCAGTTCAGCGTGTACCCCGCCTTGCTGCCCATAGCCAGCTGAGATAGGCTCCGGCACCCCCCAGCGACCCTTGTGAGGAACAAGCGGTTCAGAAAATGGATGGATGGATGGATGGATGGATGGATAGATTAATCTAGCCAAATGCTTGGTCATTGCACTATAGAATCACTAAATGTTATATTGCCAATAACAAAACTGCCAAACTACAATCCTGTAATGAAATACAGGCCTGTGTTTTGGTCAAATAATATTTTTTGCGAACTATACAAATTTCATGTAAAATTTAAACTGTACAGAACAAGTGACAGAAAGAATTACGAGTACTGTATCTGTTGTGCTGCCCCCAGCTGGCCAAGATGGGCACACCAGAAGGAGCAGCAAACGATGTCGATTGAAATGATGCAACGTATGACAAAAATAATTCAATTTGTCATAAAGTACTATACGAGAGTGCTATTTCTCCTTAGCATTTTTTCTTGTTGGATTTTTTTAGGGAGGCTGGAATGAATTCATAGGATTTCCATTTATTTCGATGGGATTCGATTGATTAGTTGATTAAAAAGTTAATAGAACTTTATTTATTCCATAAATTCAGTTCTATCCTTGTCTACAGCTGAAAATTACATAGATGTACTGTATTAAGGATGTTGAGTTGAATACTACTTTGGCACCGTCCAATAAGATTTTTATTTTTTTTTGTTTACAACTGTTAAGTGTTTTTTCCCCTTTATTTTGGAATGCAACTCCACATTTAGCCACTAGATGGTGGCACCCGATTGTGTTTAGCGCTGGAAATCTGCACGAGAAAACGAGGACCGTTTCAAGCAGAGTCTCATGATTGTTGCTGAAGACACTAAAAAGTAATCTCACCGTCCTACGTTTTGTTTTATGCCTACAGAAAGAAACGGTTGTGGTTTCATTTTATTTTAACCTATGTGCTACATTAGTTCCTGTTTCATTTGCATTTGTTATTATTAGCCACACGTGGCTCTTATATTTTGTATAAAGATGTTAAAATAAACAACACTGTTTCCATGGAGATAAACTGCATTCACTTTCACCTTTTAAGATAGTAATTTGAACAAAAATATAAGAACAAAAACTAAAACAATACTAACGATGACCGCTTCATCACCTTCTTCTTTCGCCGCGTTACCATGGCAACCGGGCAACATACACTCACTTCCGGTGTGCAAGTGCGAGCGAGCTGGACGAAACAGAACGCAGTAAGAGCAAAACCTTGACGTTTGTGTCCCTTTTTTATGTGTGTGTTTTTGTCGTCCTCAACTTCACGCAAATGTTTTACGGAGCGTCGACTCCATTCAAGGGTCGTTTGTTTCGACGTACGTAAACTTCTACACAACGACGTCATCACTCGAAAAGTGTTAAATGGAAGTTGAAGCTAGTTCCTCATCCATTAATCAGTAGTACCACTCGTTTTGCTGTCCGCTAACGCGGTCAAACATCCCAGTACGTTACAGTTGCTACACCTGCGAGCTTTATTTGTTGTGTGTACAGCAGACGTGGCAAAAATGAAAATGCACACGTTCAAGTACAAGTACAGTCAAACGAGGTGCTAAAGAAGGACTGATTCAATTAAGTATTTGACATTTGACTATGGGATTTTTAAAAAAGTGTTTTGTTTTAAAAATATGTTGTTTACCAAGAAGAAAAATAAAACAGTATAGCTGTTTTTATTTTTTAAACATTATTGTAAACAGGTATTATCAAAAATTAAACCCAACCTGGGCAATCTACTATCTTCCATCTTTTAAAAAAAACTCTACTATTTTATTTGTTGGTCATTCTGTTTAAATGTATACATTTGAAATTAAAAATAACATAACTATGTTAACATTTGACTGCCGCAGGCCATGAAAGAAGGAAGCACAGCCATTGGACGGTGGAGACAATGACGTAACTGGAGCATCACACCGGCGACACACACTCACACTCAGTCACACTCAGTCACACGCACACACGCACCCACACCCTCAACGACGACTTCATGGCCTGTCCGAGGCGTCGTGTCACAGGATGCGCGGACATCGCTCATGTGATGCAAAAACTGCAGGGTGAGTGCCTGTCTTATTATTGACTTCAACTATATGTGTGTGTGTGTGTTCTGTGCTTGTGTGGTGAGATGCTGTGCTACTGCTGCAAAGGAGTGTGCTGCTGATTCAGTGACTGGGCTGTGGGCCAGTCTCAAGTCTCTCTAACACGCACACACGCACACGCACACTACGAAAACACACATCTGCAGTACAACCGGAGACGCTAACAAGAGTAACTTCACAGCGGCCTTGCCGAAATCAGTTAAATAGCGAAAAACTCCTGCTCCCAGTGTATCAAAGTTGAAAGTGATGCATAGGTATGGAAGCGCTAACTTTGCCATATTGCGGAACCTCACTCCTATCACTTTTTGGCAAAGTGGCTGAGCGAAAGTCATCCCATTAGCTGGAAAACGTCCACTTCAACAGTATCGATGTTGAAGGGATGCATTGTTGTTGATGCGCTAACTTTGCCAAGCTGGGGAACCTCACTCTAGTCATTTTTTTTTGTCAAAGCAGCCTTGTGCCTGTCAGTCCAGTAGCTGAAAAATCTCACTCCAAGTCAGACTATCCCATTTTAGTTGTTGCCTACTTAGGCACTACTTAACATTCTAACCTTGTCGAGATGGGGAACCTCACTCTGATCGCTCTTTCACCTTTGTGTCAAAACAGCAGAGTTAGCTGAAAACTCCAACTCCAAAGATATCAAATTTTTGTTGACGCATAGATCTTCACATGCTAACTTTGCCAAGCTAGGGAACCTCATTCTAGTCTCTTGTTGAAGTGACTTGGTGAAAGTCAGTCCAGTATCAAAACCATTGCTCCAGGGAATCAAATTGTTTTCAATGCATAGGTAGTACTGAGATGCTAACTTTACCAACTTGAGGAACCTCACTCTAGTCATGTTTGGTAACAGCAACCTGGTGCCTGTCAGTCCATTAGCTGAAAAATCCCACTCCAAGTAAGACTATCAATTTTTTGAGGGTGCGTAGGCACCGACATGCTAACTTTGTCAAGATCTGGGAACCTCACTGATCGCTCTTTCAACTTTGTGTCAAAACAGCAGAGTTCAGTCTAGTAGCTGAAAACTCCAACTCCAAGGATATCAAATTTATGATGATGCATGCTAACTTTACCAAGCTAGGGAACCTCATTCTATTGTCTCTTGTTGTTGAAGTGACTTGGTGAAAGTCAGTCCAGTCTCTTAAAACTCTTGCTCTAGGGAATCAAATTGTTTTTAATGCATAGGTACTGAGGTGCTAACTTTGCCAAGCTTGGGAACCTCGCTCTATACTCTCTTGTTGTTGAAGTGACTTGGTGAAAGTCAGTGTCTTAAAACCCTTGCTCCAGGGAATCAAATTGTTTTTAATGCATAGGTACTGAGGTGCTAACTTTGCCAAGCTTGGGAACCTCATTCTATACTCTCTTGTTGTTGAAGTGACTTGGTGAAAGTCAGTGTCTTAAAACCCTTGCTCCAGGGAATCAAATTGTTTTTAATGCATAGGTACTGAGGTGCTAACTTTGCCAAGCTTGGGAACCTCGTTCTATACTCTCTTGTTGTTGAAGTGACTTGGTGAAAGTCAGTGTCTTAAAACCCTTGCTCCAGGGAATCAAATTGTTTTTAATGCATAGGTATTGAGGTGCTAACTTTGCCAAGCTTGGGAACCTCATTCTATACTCTCTTCTTGTTGAAGTGACTTGGTGAAAGTCAGTGTCTTAAAACCCTTGCTCCAGGGAATACAATTGTTTTCAATGCATAGGTAGTACTGAGATGCTAACTTTGCCAAACTGAGGAACCTCGTTTTGTCAAAAAGACCTGACAACTCCTGCTCCAAGAGTATCACATTTTTTTGTCGATTAATATTGACTGACATGCTAATTTTACCTAGCTGGGGAACCTCACTCTAGTCACTCATTCACTCTTTGTCATAGCAGCAACGTGACATTAAATCTAAGCCTAGCCGAAAACTCTAGAATTTTTGTGAATGCACAAGAGACTTGGTGAAGGTCAGTCCCGTATCTGAAAATTCCTGCTTCTAATAAAAATTTTTCGATGCAAATTAGGTACTGACATGCTAACTTTTCCAAGGTAGCGAACCGCTCTCTTGTCATATTTTGTCAAAGGGACCATGTGAGAATCAGCCCAGCAGATAAAACTCTAAACTCTTCATTTGGTATCGTTATGTTCCATTTGGTACCCTCATGTTCCATTTATTTAATTTCAATGCACTTTTTTTTGGTTTAACCTGTATTGAACAAAGAGTTTTCGGTCATGTCGTGTCAACCGTACTGCGGTTTTGAATGCAGGCGAGGTTTGCACAGGAAACGGAGTCAAAGCAGAAATAAGGGGGCAGCGCTTTGCCACTACAACCACAAATGTTTCATAACTGTCACGATGGTACCTACTTGTCATTCTCTAAAAGCGAAATTAGCTTTCATTTGGAACAGTGCACTTCACATTTTGACCATTGTCCAGGTGCAACACGGTGCAGTAGCGGTTCGCATGTCTGCATCGCATGTCAGTTGATTCAAAGCTCTCAAATGCTGATGTTCGGGTTTTCGCGCACATTCCCCAAAAGTAACCTCTCGACTGGATATGAGCAATACAAATACAGTCAATGAATATCCAAGACTTAACTTTCCCCTGCTGTTGTTATGAAATACCACTAGATGTCAGTGTCGTTCTGCATGACTTTATAAGGCAGCTTCAGAGTCATTTTCATTCAATTACTTTATTTTGATTTAATGTTTTGTCTTCGCTGTTATTTTTTTTTGTCTCAGCCTTATTACAAAATGCAACCAATATTTTTTTCTCCTCAAAGTTCTACTCATAAGACCTCATAATTACAGCTTTATTTATTTAAAGGGATAGTTGACTCATTGAACAATTTTCAGCAGTAAAAAGTTAACATTTTGTCCAGAATGAATTTGGTAACCTTATTATTTTTCATGTACAATTAATACCTTTAAAATGCATTTTTTTCTACTTGCTGCCGACTGATGATGACATCTTCAGAAATGTTTGCAGATTTATTAAAAATAAAAAAAAAACTAAACGTGGAAAACGTGGTCCTCCAATCTTTCCACATTTTGTTATATTACATTTATTTACACTGAAAGTTTTGCATAAAACAAAAACACTAAATTGGAAAAGGTGAAGCAGTGAACACTTTCCGGATGTCATGTGCTTCACTTTCATCAACGAACGTATCCATAGGTCTCAGAATTATTACACATTTCACAGTATTAGTGTGAAAATTAATGAATGAATAAATAAATAAATAAATAAATAAATAAATAAAGGGATACTTGACTTATTGGGCCATTTTCAGCAGTAAAAAAGTTAATATTTTGTCGATAATTAATGTGGTAACTTCATTATTTTTCATGTAAAATTAGTACCTTTAAAAAGTAATTTTTTTACTTGCTATCGACTGACGATGACATCACCTGTGCTGAGGAAGTTGGTCATGACGAATCATGGCTCAGTTTACTGACCAAACCCAGAAAACAGGTGAGCCATGATTGGCCGTTACCTACTTCCTCAGCACAATGAGGTCTTCATTAATCGACATTAAGTAGAAAAAAATATACTTTTTAAAAGGTATTAATTGTACATGAAAAATAATGAAGTTAACACATTAATTATAGACAAAATATTAACTTGATACTATTGAAAATGTTTCAATGAGTCAAGTATCCTTTGTATTTATTTATTTATTTATTTATTTATTTATTTATTTATTTTTGCACTAATACTGTGAAATATGTAACAATTGTTAGAGCTAGAGATACGTTGGTTGATAATTTAGCATTTTTGTTTTGAATAAATATGCAATAAATAAATAAATAAATAAATAAATAAATAAATAAATAAATAAATAAATAAATAAATAAATAAAATAAAAATAAAAATACAATTCTCACAAACTTTCCGGGTAAATAAATGTAATATAACAAAATGTGGAAAGATTGGAGGACCACGTTTTCCACGTTTATTTTTTTATTTTTAATAAATCTGCAAACTTTTCTAAAAAGCCTTTTTTTCTATATTTATTACGGGGGTTGTTTGTATAAAGGGGGAGGGGGGGATGATTTAATGCATTTTGAAGTATGACTATAAAATGTGGAAACAGTGATGCAATGTGAATACCTTCCACTTGCGCAGACTGTTAAAAGTTATTTATTTTTATCTTTGATAAATTTAAAAACACTTCAAAATAGTATTTTTCTTGTTCTTGCTATGCAGGGCCGTTGGTGGAATTTTGAGGGGGAAAAATAATTTAATCAATTTTGGAATAATGCTGTAACATAAAATATTGTGGGCAAATACACAAAGTATTCACAGGCTTCACCTTATTTTGCATTTAGTTTATTTTTACTAAAAAAGCAAAAAATTACAACAAAATACGAAAAAAGCTAATCTTTTCACACATTTTTTTGTTTGTTTTTAATATATGTAAAAATAATTCTAAAAAGCCTTTCTCCATGTTCTCATTATGGGAGGAGTTTATTTGTAATTTTTTTTTTAAATGCATTTTGAAATAAAAAAAAAAAGAAGTCAATTTTGCAACAAAACAAAATGTGGAGAAAGTCAAGCGTCGCCAATACTAGTATTTTCCGTACCATCTGTATATTGTGGCGTGCGTGACATCATCACTCCAGTGTCAGTAACATGTGCTGGACCGAGCACCTGAAACTCAAACTCGACCTCTTCTCTTTCGTCAACGTCGGTGAAGAGAGAGAGAGTGGACGCTCATTTCACAACCAAAATGGGAGGTGCCCTGTACAATGAAAGGACCTAATGGATCACAGGCAGCTGAGTGAGGGAGTGAGTGCGTGAGATCACCATAAGTGGTCCATTAATACTCTAGCTTTAGCGCTTTGCTGTCTTTTAATTGGCACTCGGATGTCAATACTCTGTTGTGTTTAATTAATTCATTCGGCTCAGACATGATGACTGAACAATGGGAGATGTGTGGTATAGCTATACGCGACGGCCCCAAGTAGCCTGGATGGATAACTACGGTTGTTTATTATGGCCTAGCCATAAATTTGGCCGTTTTTGTCTGATTTCGTCAAAACAGATCTAAAAAGCACAATGACAAAAAAATAAAAAATAAAATAAATAAATAATAATAACTAGAGCTGCAAGCAGCTATAAAGGGCCCTCACAGCCCAGGCCACTTTGGGGTACTTGCACGTTGGGGTATTGGCACATTGGAAGCATAATTTCTTTGAAAATGCCATAATAAACCTTTACATATGTTTTTTTTTTTGTTTTTTTTTGCCAGGCGTGTAAAGCTCAATGAGGTTTGGTGAATGTTAAGATCTGCAAAACTCAGCGTCTTATCTTATTTTTAGGCAACGAGTTGCCCTGATGATACTATTTTACGTAAATGTATATATACACATCATCGTTCATTGTACTCATGCACAATATTGCTTTTATTGTCCATAAAATACAAAATAAAAAGTACATATGTTTGGATAGGTCTGACACCAGTGAATATTTTGAGTGGTGGAAAGTAAAAGAATATTCATAAATGGCTTAGTTGTTACACTTACAATGAGTATACAAATTTTGTACAAAATACCGTATGTGTGGTATTTTATTTTTTTTTGCCTCAAGGGCTCGGAGGCTCTGTATTTATAACTGAATGTTGTCATAGAGATACCTTCAGGCCTTGACGATAAACATACATGTCAAGTTTGGGATTTTTTGGAGCACGTACCGGGGATATTAAATAGAGGTAGCTGCTCGGGCCCTAATAATAATAATAATAATAATAATAATAATAATAATAATAATAATAATAATAATAATAATAATAATTCACAATTCTAAGTGTTGCTTTTTACTTTGGTTTGAGATTTAGGTCCGTTTCTCATATTTGACTGAAAATAATCCAGCGCACCAATAATAGAATCAGCAGCTCTGATCTATTTTTAGCAGAAAAGCTTTTAGCCTTAGTGGTGGTCTTGAAAGAATAAAGGATTTTACACCCCCCGCCCCATGCATGCTATCATGTACTCTGCCACGATTGTGTTATACGCACGAGAGTGACATGAAGTGAAGAGAGAATGAGCAGAGTAAGTATGACAGAGGGGAATCCCGCGGTGGTTTGTTGGGTGGAGGGTGTCATTTGTCTGTCACAATGGTGGAGAGGGAGCAGCAGATGGGAGACTAGCCACCACATTCATCAATTATTGAGCTTTTTGCGTTTAGTTCAATCTAGTTAAAATGAAAACACACAAAAAAAGACACTGGAGATTCTATGTCACAATAAAAAATATATTCATGAAGAAATATATAGTGCAATATGTATTCAATAAACGTGATATAGCAAAAGTTTAATATTTAATAGTTCATCCATTTAGAATTTTTTTCTTATGAATGCAATTCACAAATTTATTTGATTATTAGTAAAGTTTAAATTAAAATGTGTGTTTTTTTTATGTTTTTAATACTTTATTAATTAAACAAATATATTTATGGATGTTTTGTATTAAAGATCTAAAAATGTATTCCTAACTTGAACAAACTGTCCTTGAGTGTTTTTTTGTTGTTTTTTTTTTAAATAACAAGATACTGTAAATATTTGTATTTTTTTTTACATTATCTATGAAGTAATTATTAATAAAAATTGAGTATAATTTTGTTAGCCTAATTACATAAGTCATATTTAATCTAATGTTAATCAGAAAAATTAAATTAAAATTAAAAATTACAAAAATAAATTAAAAAAAACAAAACAAATCTGCTTGCTAAAAATTTTTTTTTTTCTTGTTTTCCCAAAAGATTTAAATATGACTTAGTCAAACATTTTTCATTAAAATTTTTTGAGTACCGTTTTTACTAGGTATGTGTGAGTACCGATACCGACCTTATTTCAAGGTATCAGTACTCATGTCCGTATCAGCTATATTTTTTTGTAAAAAAATAAATAAATAAAAAAAAAAAGAAAAAAAGATATATATATATATATATATATATATATATATATATATATATATATATATATATATGTAAGGGAAATCGGTCCAATTAATTATTAAATCAATAATTGTTAATTATTAAATTAATAATCAATTGGCTCATTAATTGAAGGAGACTCAAACTTAATATTTAAATTAAGTTGAGCTTGCCTGCGGAGCACCACATCTCTTTTTGATAATTTTATCAGGATAACAGATGAGAACCTCGTTGAATCAGTCATTAAAATGAAGGTTGTGCCCTTACTACAATTTTGTGAGTTCTTTGTTCAGCTTAGAGGTCACTATAAATTGATGAAACACACACACAGTAAACCAGGGGTTGAGTTTTGTGCACGTTTATTCTCTAACCTAGGTGGGATAATCTACTTAGAATTTCAAGAAGCAAAACTAACTACTATGATAGGAAATGAAACGAGAACTAAAATAATAAAAAATAATCAAAGGAGAAGAAAAGAAGAAAAGAGAAACGGTCTTAACCAAGGTGATAGACTTCTTAAATCAAACCAACATGGGACCCACAATCAACCTAGTTTGCACCAATTTGTACTAGGGCAAAGGCCTGCAAAGTTGCACTTACAGATGGGGTTGGTCTGAGAAGCAGGACCCTGGATGGAGACTCGCCAAGCTCGTTTGAAGAAGGGATGAAGAAGGTTCAGTTCAGGAGAGGGAGAGACAGGTCGTCCGGCTGGCCAACTGAGCGTCACGGGGTCAACCTGCTGGCTGGGAAGGGCCCTTTTTGGTTTGAGGCCTAGTGTGCCTGGAAAGGCACCATCCGTTTGAGCCTTGTGCAGGGACCAAAAGCAGCGTGTTTCGCTGCGCCTGTCGCAACACGCGATGGCTTCTGTGCGTTGCCGTGTGCTGGAGGTTAAGCTAGCTGGGCTAGCCCTTTGTCTGGCAGCCGCGCCGATGGAGACCAGGAAGGAGCCAAGGAGCAGCGAAGAAGCGGGAGCCAAAGCAGCGGAAAAAAGAGAGCAGCAAGCAGGGAGCGTGCTTTTAAATTGGGAGGGCGGCGGCCTCCACACCAGGGGGGGCCGGTTGAGACCACAGTGGAAAGTTACCAGCTGGGGGAGGTTTTTGGTTGACTAATCAGATTGAATCTGGATCCCATGTGTGTTAAGATTCTAAGGTCAGAATTCAACCAATGCAACACGTACAATTGAATACCTCAAATAAAATGTTACCTAGCTTACACTGTTAAAACGTGCATACACATGAAAGTTTAGTGGAGAATCTGCCACTGCAATGGAACATTTTCATGACATTTCATGGAGTCAACATTTCACAAATGGCAAACATAACATTTCATAATTCATTGTTCTGTTGCAAAATAAGAAAGTCAAGTTTCTAAGAAGGCTTTTACTGTCCTGATTTGTGTGTGTGTGCGCGTGCGCGTGTCAGTCAGAGCATGTGTGGCTGCTTGTGGGGGATGTTCTTGTGTCTTCCCACCCCCCACAGTGGCATGTTCAGGCCACAGGAGCTCAATTCCTTTGGAACTGAGGTTGCAAAAAGTTACAACCGGCCGATAATCGTTACAGATCCTCCCTTTGGCGATGGAAACGTTCTTCGACAGAACGTTTCGGTCGGCACTTCTAGACGTGGCATCGGCAGGTGGACAGGTGAAGCACAACAATGCAGTTACCAGAGTACAAAGTTGGTGCAAACCCACCCCTCCCCTTCCTTTGCTAAAGCTAGACTCGGCAGTTGGCTATGATGTTATCTTTCCCTCTCGGTCTACACTACGTGTCGTGTATAGAGTGGAAGGGGAAAGTAACAGACGCAACAGGAGAAGAACACGAGAGTGAAAAATAGAAGTCCAATAGTTGTCTAGAGGCCTGTGTAGGAATGTCATGTCAATGTGACTGAAAGGGGGCACTTTCGGTTCTTACTATGACTTTGGGTCTTTCTAGGGCAAAAGAAAGCTGTATTAAGGGAGCATGCAGGCCGAGAAGACGTTCTCACAACTGAGCTGTTGATGTATCAAACAGATTAGTGCAGCATGTCAAGTCTCAGCGCGGTCACACCTTGCGTGTGAGCGTGCTCTGGTTGGGACACCGGGAAGAAACAAAGTCTTGTGGTTAGGTTGGTTCAGCTTAGCGTGATGCTAGGCAGATTGACGACTAGCGTAGTCCTTTTGTTTGTTTTGTCGGGAGACGGTAGATTGGTAATTTGTTTGCTACGCGTTGTTAGGCAAAAGGAATCTCGGTCGTGACTCGCGTGTTTTACCATTTTCAAGTTAACGGTGTTTGGACTAACAGCGTTAACAGTTAAGGTTCTTATTTTAAATAAGAAGCTAATAAAAGCAGTAGCTAAAAGCACATTTCTTACCAATCGCTTTAGTCGTTTGGGGAGTCTGCTGAAGTTCATTTGAGTCACTGTACACTTTCCAGGAAGTTTGTTTATGCACATGGTGTCATAAGTATGAGTGCAGGTGTGCGAATGGGTGAAGCACAAATTTAATTGGCTATTCAATGGCGTTATGGCGGTTAGGTTTGGCCCTAGCCACTTTAAATATGTCGTTAGCGCATTCATACACAACAGCAGCAAAAATGTGTTAGCCATTAGGCGCCAGGGTGTCCGAAACCACTGTTTGGAAAGGGACCGTTTGGGTCCTGCATCAGTTGGAAAGGCAAATGCACCCATAGGTGCCTGACGGGTGGGAGCCAAAAGCGCCAAGTCATCTTGGATGAACCACAGGAAGAATCAAAGGTGTATCTTGTACCTGCTGATGGTGGTCAACAAAGGTGGGCGAGGTTCGTCCCTCAATTGTAACCAAGGAAGTGAGGTCATGGAGGTTGGACCTGATTGGCTGGTCCAGTCCTGTTGTGATGACCTCCCTTTGACAGCTATGTGTCATGTCATGGGCGTATGATGTCATGACCCCCCCTTCGGCTACGTGGAGCCACGAACGGCAGAGATGTGCGGTCCACGGAGGAGCAAGAAGAAAGCCCATGACAGGAAGCAAAAGGTGACCACCAAAAGCGAATGTCTTGGCATGAACAGGTGAGCCGTCGACAGGCGAACGAGGAAGACACGCGGCGGCGGTGAGCCACACAATGAGCAAAAGCAAGAGAAGAACAATGGGCTGCAAGTTCATTGAAATCAGATAAGTGTTGTTGAGCACAAAGGCTGACAACGTGTGGCCCAAAAGAAGTACTGCACGCGCGAAAGCGGGGGCAGTGAATGGCAGGACAGTGGTGTGCACCATCTGCATTGCAAGGGTGGGCAGGGTGGGTAACAAATTGCTCAGAAGCAGATTGCAAAGAACAACCACTGTGTTGTTTGGGTTGTTCGATGACAATTTCAAGTGCGATTTCAAGTTCAAAGTCCGCGGTGAAGCTGAATGGTTTGCTTCAAAAGTGAGGACAACGGCCTCAATTTGTGTCATGCGTAGCTCAGAGGTGCAATCCAAGTCGCGTTCCGTAAGGTGGCAGAGTTGCACACCCTGAGTGGGATGTTCAACTTGGCCGAGGGGAGAGCTGGTGTTGCGAAGGTGACCTCCTGAGGGCATCTCGGGGACAACAGGCATGGTCCCCCCTTGAGTTGGGTGAGAGTCCTGGTGTGAGTTTTGTACACTCAGAACAGGTTCACAAGAAGGCTCTGTTAGGCTTACCGCATAACAATTGGCAGTTTTGGTCAGCGGTGCTGCTGGCAGAGGCTGCCGCACCTGTGACCAGATTTTGCGTCGGTCGTAATCTATCAGGGGCTTGAAGCGGCCCAGCAGATCTTGACCAATGAGGAGCGGGACTGATTCCACAGCAGACACGTACACAGGGTGGACCAATTTGTGTGGTCCAATCGTCCAGTGTAACGTTGCCATGGAGTCCAGATGGGTGTTAGTCAGTGCAAACGCACCGATCTCCAATGAGCAGTGGTTGAGGCGGAGCATCCGGCCACTGTTCTTCAGCATGGCTTGAAGTTGGTTGAAGAGCGTGTTGGACATTACTGTAATGTCAGCGCCAGGATCAACCAAAGCGTCATAGTCTAATGTTTGTTCAAGTGTCGTCCTCAAATAGAACTTACGTGATGCACCTTTAATCTTGAGGTTACCTAAGAGCTGTTTGAATGGTTGATTCGACTCGGTAACAGGTGCACTGGCAGAAGGCAAAGAAGGTGCTGGATCCAGTTGGACTGAAAGAACGGTGTTGTCCGACACCTCTGGCTCATTGATGGCTGTCGGCTGACTGTCGTTGGACAATTTGCGCAGCCCATCAAGAACTTTTGTCCAGATGTTGCTGTCAATTGAGGAGTCACCTGACGTGGATGGGGGCTTCTGAGGACTATTTGTGCGCGGAGGTTTCTTTTTGCGAGGTTTTGTTTTCGCAAAGGGTTTCTCCCGTCCACAACCACGGCTGGAGCTATGACTCAACCGCGCAGGTGCACTGCGGCTGTACTGGTGCTTCTGATGAGAACCATTTTGAGGCCGTTGTGCAGGATTTGATGGGGAAGCGGCGATGTCATCGTCGCTTTGCTGTGATTCGGACTGTCGTTCGACCTCGTCTGAACCACCTGCAACATGGTAAACAGAGGATTCCACTGCTTTAGCAGCGTTTTCGCGTAAAAACACAAAGGCCTTGGATGCAAGTTCACGTAGCTCTAGGCTACTTAGCGTGCGAGGACAAGTTGTCACACCCAAGAGGCGGCTTGTGTTTGGGTGGAGGTTGTTCAGAAAGAGTGTTTTGAATTCTACCTGTTCTTCCATGTTGGGTTCATTACGATGCCCAAAGTATGCCTTGCGCAGGCGACTATAATACAGGCTGGGTGATTCCTTTCGGCCTTGTTTTACTGACCAGGCAGCAAGAAAGCTCATTGCTGATACTGGGCCATCAAATTCACGAGACAATGCGTGACACAGTGCTCGATAATCATTCAAGATGTGGATCGGCTGGCGGTCGATCCAATCACTTACTTCTCGAGTTGACGTCAATTTCATGAGGTAAATCTTGTCTTCCGTTGTTGCCTGTGGGAATCTCCTCAAATGAAAATCAAGGTCTTTGAGGTACACAGAAGTATTATCAGAGCAATCTTGTTTTGGCTGAAATTTCTGAATGTGCTTGGCAATCGTGTCTAACTCTTTTGTAGACATGCCTGGTTGTGCCACATGATGAGGTGAAGAAGCATCTGCTTGTTGAGCAGGAGAAGGAAGGTTGGCAGCAACTGGAGACGCACAAGAAGGCGTGGCGCCTAGCGGGGGTGCCGAAACAAGAAGTGTGCTTCTTGGTGGAAGCACAGGGACAGGTGAGCTTGCTCCTCTCAGTGACACTGCAGAGGGAGGGGGCCCCCGTGTGTGTTGAGCGGCAATTGGAGAAGTGCTTGCCATGGAGCGAGTGGGAACCGGAAGTGGCACAGGTGGCTGAGAAGCAGGTCCAAGATTTGCAGAGGAAGTCTGCAGCACATCAGACAACGTGGCAGCGTCTGAAAAAGGAACAGGTGCGTGCACCACAAGTGGATCAAAATGCAAAGGAGAGTTCACCTGAGACAGGTCCTGAACGGGGACCTCCAAAGCAGTGGTTTGGGACGGTGTCAATGGACACCTGGTGTTACCTTGTGGGACTTGCTGCAATTTTGATTCAGCCTGGGATGACTCGTCATCCCGGCCAGTGTTGAAGGATGGATGCTGCAATCGCCGGAGTTTTTCTTCCATTGCCATCAACTGAGATTTCAAGCGAAACGTCTGCCTTTTTCCTTCAATGCGTTCATTTTTCAAAAGTCTAATCTTTTGAGTTAATTCCGCAATTTCATCATTCGCGAGAGCTAGCAAGTACTTGTCAAATTCATGCTCAGTTTGGAGATCAATCCAATGGGCTTCAGTGGGCTGATTTGATAGTTCTACAATGCATTCTTTTAGCTCACGAATTTCAGATGTGGCATTATGCCAATTTTGTTCATGCGTGCGGGCAGTTTGTGTACTCACTTTAAGTTCCTGTGTCAATTTTGTAACTTGGTTTCCCAAGTCCACGCGGTCAGATTCATGCAACCATGCTTCCAACTCGGTTAGCTTGCTGCTAACTTGGGCGTGAATTTGCTGTTCTGCTGTCAGAACGCTTTTCACTTGTTCAAGCTCATGGTCACTCAATTTCCACCTAGCCACTAAATTCACCATTAGTCGGCTGAGGATTTGTGCCATATCTTCGTGGGTTAACGACCCTTGTTGAGCGTCGCAAACGAGTTGCGCAATGTTGGTGTCAAGAATCTCTGCGCTAGCGCTGGCTGTCGCGTCGGCATAGCCTGGAATGAGATTGTTAGTCACGGTCGCAAGGGCATTTTCCAAAGCATCCATTGTTAAAAGTAGCGTTATGATATCAAAGGTATGCGTAAGCTCACTTTACTCAATTTGGAAGGACTAATTGTTAGCCAATTAGACAATGCTAAAAATGCTTAAAGATTAGCTTTTTAGGCTCAATTAGTTGATTCAAAATGTTTTACCAAAATTATTAAGGCACAGATTAAAGGATGGTATCCAAATATGTTACCAATTATTTTAAATGGCAATGCATTAAATAATTGAGGACCCTCAACAAAGTATTGTGTTAAGCAATTTAGTCTGCTAAATTACTATTAACCACAGCATACATTTGAGGTTACAGGTTTTAGGAAACAAAAGTCTACTAAGGACAGTCACATTAAATTAAAATTACATTTAATTCAATAGAGGTTTCCAAAAGTGCCTAAAAATTGGGTAAACACTTTTACTACAACGAGAAAAGCTATACACTACTGGTTGAGTGTTGCTTTTAATTAAAACAAAATTAAGTACTTGAAAATGGTGGTTAATTATTTAAGCAAACTCTTTGGTAAGTCAATAATTAAAGTTATCAAGCGTTTTAATTTTGTTAGCAAAAGTTCCTCGACTGCGGTACCGTGAATAGCCACAGGAGGACGCCGTCGGCGTTTAAAACGCAACGAGGCTCCTGTGTGTAGTATAGAGTCGTACTTTTGTTCGATCAATAAAGTTTTATGACTTTACCGCATAGACAAAACAACTCCGTCGCTCGTAAGTGACACAGAATGTGTCTTAAAACGAGTGGTTAAATACCTTGCACAAGTTTTAAAATCGTAGCACTTGGCAAGCAAAGTTGTTAGCAAGACGCAGCTAACGTAAACTTTGTCAATGAATGGCACGTCACCGGAAGTTGCGTGTGCGTATGTCGCCAGCTATCAATCTGTCAAACACGTTAAATTCACTCCTTACGGATAATCGCGCGTGTTGTTATGCGCGGCACTGACGCCGAATTATCAAGAAGACACTAATAATTATAATTTAAATAAATCAAGGAGCGGAAACCACGGAAACGTTTTAATTCCCACGGGTTTATATCGCGATACTAGTATCCTATAAGGACTCGCGTCGAGGGGAAAGAGAAAACTACTACTTCCTGTAAGACGGTGTTAATTCATTAAACACGACGGAATTAATGAAGATTAAAAAGTGCAAAACGTACAAAAATATTAACCCTAAACTCAATGTTAACACTTGGTGAAACAGGAGTAAGAAAAATATTATAATGTAACGTTTAAGAGTGGTGAAGACACGTGATGTTAAATTGTCTTAAATCCAGTAAGAATCATAGGTTAGGACGGTAATTTAAATCCCTCGATTAGTTTCAAATCACGGTAACTTGATTATTTAAATTATAAAGTGCTTTGAATGCGATGTTGAAGAAGGCAGACAGTAGGCGCACGGGGGGAGAGGGCTGCGATGTGTCCCTCTTCACACGTGAGTTGCTAGAAAGCAGGAGTCAACTATAGTAGCTGTAGTTTGGCAGCTGGCCGTGTAGCAATATGAGTATTAAGCAAACAGTACACTTTAGTGTTAATCAGATGGAAATCTAATTTCAACAATTTAAGCGAACTGTATAACTAGTTATTCAGTGCTACAATTTGGCAGAGACTGGGCTCTCAGTGGGGGGGTCACGTGGTGAGACGTGATCCTCTCTTGGAGGCCACAGCCAAATGAGGAGCGACTTGGAAGTCTGGCCGTTGGGTCCGCCCCTCAAATTAGTTTATTGGTCGACTGGTTTCAAGGGGTGGTTACCTGAATCCCAGTTAAGTTAAGGATACGCCTCCAAAGATGGCGGATCTTAACACGTGTGTTTTACACAAAAGGCTAGCAGTTTTAGCACCATGTGCCTTACGTTAACCAACAAAAGGGAGTCAACTTAACACCTTGAGAAATGTGCTGTGACTCAAATGGTGGTCTGAATGCAGAATTTCGTGCACTAGACTATTTCCTCAGCCTAAAGGCTTGTAACGTAATCAGGTAGCTAAGCTGATTGCGCCACGTGAGGTTTGGAATATATTTTTAACCCAATCAGAATTCGTGACGAGTTAGAAAAAACATTCCCAGGCCTAAAAAGTTTTGCATGCAATAGAAAAAATGTGATCGTTACTCTTCCACTTTTGTGTGTGTAACATTCACATAGTCGACAAATTCATTCTCTTCTCAATAACTAGTCGTTAGACTGTTATTTAGTGCTTCAAATACACTGCTTTTATACAGCGGATTGGCTCTGGCATAAAGTTTTAGTTAGGTTGCTATGGAACCGAGCTGAAATTTTCCCAGAAGAACACGCTGCACTAAGCTGTTTTTGGATTGTTACATGTGTGTGTTTCACAAAATATGTAACATAAATTGGCCTCACTCGGGGCACCATTATGTAAGGGAAATCGGTCCAATTAATTATTAAATCAATAATTGTTAATTATTAAATTAATAATCAATTGGCTCATTAATTGAAGGAGACTCAAACTTAATATTTAAATTAAGTTGAGCTTGCCTGCGGAGCACCACATCTCTTTTTGATAATTTTATCAGGATAACAGATGAGAACCTCGTTGAATCAGTCATTAAAATGAAGGTTGTGCCCTTACTACAATTTTGTGAGTTCTTTGTTCAGCTTAGAGGTCACTATAAATTGATGAAACACACACACAGTAAACCAGGGGTTGAGTTTTGTGCACGTTTATTCTCTAACCTAGGTGGGATAATCTACTTAGAATTTCAAGAAGCAAAACTAACTACTATGATAGGAAATGAAACGAGAACTAAAATAATAAAAAATAATCAAAGGAGAAGAAAAGAAGAAAAGAGAAACGGTCTTAACCAAGGTGATAGACTTCTTAAATCAAACCAACATGGGACCCACAATCAACCTAGTTTGCACCAATTTGTACTAGGGCAAAGGCCTGCAAAGTTGCACTTACAGATGGGGTTGGTCTGAGAAGCAGGACCCTGGATGGAGACTCGCCAAGCTCGTTTGAAGAAGGGATGAAGAAGGTTCAGTTCAGGAGAGGGAGAGACAGGTCGTCCGGCTGGCCAACTGAGTGTCACGGGGTCAACCTGCTGGCTGGGAAGGGCCCTTTTTGGTTTGAGGCCTAGTGTGCCTGGAAAGGCACCATCCGTTTGAGCCTTGTGCAGGGACCAAAAGCAGCGTGTTTCGCTGCGCCTGTCGCAACACGCGATGGCTTCTGTGCGTTGCCGTGTGCTGGAGGTTAAGCTAGCTGGGCTAGCCCTTTGTCTGGCAGCCGCGCCGATGGAGACCAGGAAGGAGCCAAGGAGCAGCGAAGAAGCGGGAGCCAAAGCAGCGGAAAAAAGAGAGCAGCAAGCAGGGAGCGTGCTTTTAAATTGGGAGGGCGGCGGCCTCCACACCAGGGGGGGCCGGTTGAGACCACAGTGGAAAGTTACCAGCTGGGGGAGGTTTTTGGTTGACTAATCAGATTGAATCTGGATCCCATGTGTGTTAAGATTCTAAGGTCAGAATTCAACCAATGCAACACGTACAATTGAATACCTCAAATAAAATGTTACCTAGCTTACACTGTTAAAACGTGCATACACATGAAAGTTTAGTGGAGAATCTGCCACTGCAATGGAACATTTTCATGACATTTCATGGAGTCAACATTTCACAAATGGCAAACATAACATTTCATAATTCATTGTTCTGTTGCAAAATAAGAAAGTCAAGTTTCTAAGAAGGCTTTTACTGTCCTGATTTGTGTGTGTGTGTGCGCGTGCGCGTGTCAGTCAGAGCATGTGTGGCTGCTTGTGGGGGATGTTCTTGTGTCTTCCCACCCCCCACAGTGGCATGTTCAGGCCACAGGAGCTCAATTCCTTTGGAACTGAGGTTGCAAAAAGTTACAACCGGCCGATAATCGTTACAGATATATATATATATTTGAAACGTTAAACTGGTTTTACATAGCATTTTATTAATATGAATTATAAATTAAGATTCAATCTGTTATATAATTTCATATTTTTAGTTTGTTCCCCAAACGTCACGTGTCAAAAGTTAATAAAATTTAATATTTAATAAATAATAAATAAAATAGATAAATAATAAAAAATAAATACATTAAATAAATAAATAAATAAATATAATAAATTTGGTTTTCGAAAATGAATTTTTCTAATCAATCATTTTTTTGGGCTTTGTTTTTTTTTGTCTGCAATCTCTGCATTGATGTATTTTGATGGTGTGAGTTATCAGTCGCGCAGGATTAGCCAAACGAGCCTCTCAGTGAACCAAACCACGTGACATCATCATCCCCTTTCCTCCTGCTTGCCCGCTCGCTTGCTCGCTCACTGCTGATTGGCCAAGCCCGCTGATGTGTAGCCAGCATCTGACGGCGCCGTGACGATGACACGGCGGTGCAGCGGCGGGGAGGGGGGGCTGTGCGCGCATCCACATCCATGGCTCCTCTGGATGGGAACACCACAGCCACCACGGGGAAGGATGGGATTGTAAATCAGCCATTTGGGAGTATGTGAGTGCGCGTTGGAGAGCAGGAGGTGGCTCGTATTCATCCCAGCCAGCTCTTTTTTCCGTGCCGCTTCCTGCTTTGGGGAGGGGGGCGGGGGAGGGCAGGGGGGGGGAACCCACTGTGGATGTTCCTCTTTTGACACATGGGTCTGTCGAATGGCTCACTACAAGGACGTTTGCGCCGGGAAGACCTCCTTGAATCTGGTCACGGGATTCTTTCAGTATCTGCGGGGTAAGTCCACTCCTCCTTTCCGCGGGGACACAATTAGAGAGGAAAAGCGCCTTCTAATTGGCGGATGGACGCGCGCCGCATCTGTTGACGCTCCAGCGGGCATCCCGTGTGCATCGTCAAGCGAGCGCTCGGATTTTTGAGACGTCTTGTTGAGCGTGAAGAGTTGGTATAGGATTGGAGTTCAAATAAAAACGAAGCTGCTGCATAATTCACAAGGGGGCCTTGTGGTCGCGTTAATAGAACCACAAAGGAGGCTGCCACTAATCTCCTGCATGGCGTGACCTCTTTTTTTGAGGCCGGCGTATGCACACACACACAGTGTGTTGGCAACTGCTGCAGGGTTGCTGCTGCGATGCTTCCTGACAGCTAATTAACCTTACATTGTGTCAGGACGGATGGATGGACGGATGGATGAATGGATGGATGGACAGACAGGGGAGGGGGTTGTCTGTCAGTGCTGTAGTCAGAAGTGAGCTATAAAGCTGCGTCATGCTACGAAAACATCAAGCGCAAGACTCTTGAAGGACGCCTTCCATGTCTCAGTTGGATGCTGTTAAGTTCACACAGTCTCTCAAGGCAGAATTTCAGTTCAGGAGTGGGGCAGGACAGTGAGTTAGTGGTTAGTAGCGCTGTCACTACTGAATATATGTAGAATCGATTACGCTATTGATTAATCGACTAATCGGAATCATTTTAATTTTGCAGTAAAGTGTATTACAAAACATTTTCTCCCCTGATGTTGATTAACCAGTGATTGTTGTTTTTGTATTTTGTATTCAGGTAGTGATTAATAAAAAGGGGGATTGATGTACTATGGCGGCACGGTGGCGAGTGGTTAGCACGTCCGCCTCCCAGTTCTGAGGACTCTGGTTCGAGTCCAGGCTCCGGCCTTCCTGGGTGGAGTTTGCATGTTCTCCCCGTGCCCGCGTGGGTCTTCTCCGGGTACTCCGGTCTCCTCCCACATTCCAAAGACATGCACGGCAGGTTAATTGGGCGCTCCGAATTGTCCCTAGGTGTGCTTGTGCGCGTGGATGGTTGTTCGTCTCTGTGTGCCCTGCGATTGGCTGGCAACCAGTCCAGGGTGTCCCCCGCCTACTGCCCAAAGCCAGCTGAGATAGGCGCCAGCACCCCCCGCGACCCTTGTGAGGAATAAGTGGCCAAGAAAATGGATGGATGGATGGATGATGTACTATGTTACCGCTTTGGTCATTGTTTCCCAAAGTAAAAAGTAGGGATGTCCCAATCCCGATCACGTGACCGGAAACCAAGTCCCGATGACATCATTTTCAGCTGATCGGTATCGGAAAGATCGGGGTTTTTATTTTTGTCAATTAAAAAAAAAAAAATATGTATATATATATATATATATATATATATATATATATATATATATATATATATTATTGAGCTACAAAGCAACAAAATCATCCATTTGCGAATGTTGATATCTCATCAGTCTGTTCAAGTTCACTAAACGTTCGTTAAGCGTTTGTCAGACGTTCACCGTAGAGTTTGAATGTTTTTTCTTGTCTCACAACAACAAATACCATTAAAACATTTGGCGAACGTGTAAGGAATGTTAAAAAACCCCAACACGTTTTCATGTTTTTTCTTGTTGCAAGGACGTCTGCCGAATATTGAGCCAACTCGAGCGAATCCTGATGAGATATCAACATTCGACATTCGATGCACTCATAAGCAGGACCAAACCAAAATAGTTTGTCGATACGGTTTGACCGTACACAACGGAACTACGGGTAGTAAAGAGATGAGACCAGATGATTCGGTTCCCATATTGTGTGTGATTTGTTCAGGTGTGGAAATAATATTCAAACTCAGATAAAAACCAGCGGCTTTGGTTCCAGACCACTCTGGCATGGTTCGGTCGTGGCAAAGAAGCGATCCATAAACGGTCAGGTTTGACTGCAAACAACATAACGGTCGACACAACACCAGGTTATAAACATATGAGATATGATACATACGGTTTGTTTGGTCAGGTCTGAACTTGATAATCAAACACTGATGCGGACAGAAGCTACTGATCCGTTGGTACAAACAGACATACTCGTTACGGAAAACTTGGGTTTTATTATGGATTGCTCTCTGACGGCATCGCCTCTTTAATCCGTTTTGTAACGGACGATAATTTGATCACATTAAAGTGCACCTCAGCTCGATTGCATATTTAATTATTAATAAAGCTTCTTCCTGTTTCCATTCTTTGGACTCAGAGGGGAAAAAATGAGAAGAAAGCAGCCTGCTGTGGTTTGGCATTTTGCTCAAAAGGTGCCAAACCGTACAGGGAGACCAAGGATCAAGTTGAGCAAGCTATCAGCTAAAGGTGTGAAAGCACTCTGAGACACTCACCTATTTCCCTTATTGAGTGACTCAAACCAATTGTTAGTAATATTGTATAGCAGTGGAATCTGATTGGCATTGATTGATTGGCACCGCATTGTTTAGGTGGAGTTTAACTCATTCACTGGCAGCCATTTTCACAGAAGTAATCCCCTTCACGCTTGTTTTACTGGATTTTGACTGATTTTTCAAGGCCCACAGAATATTGTGTCTATTGCTATAAAAACATGGAACCTACCAAAACAAGAAAATTAGAGTCTCTTCTTTCATCAGGACAAAAAAAGTATATTGCTATAGTATACTATATAGTATAGTATAGTATACTATAGTATATTATTATAGTACTATCTGTTTCCGTTTTGCAGCAATTCGCATTAGAATATAGCTAAGTTTCATCATTATTCACAAATCTGCTTAGTATTGTGGTGAAATCAGCTTGTTTTCAGGGGGCGTTTTTGTAGTTACTACCATTTGTTTCACCCGTTTTCTGCAGTTGATAGGCTGTATCAAAGCCTTCTGTATGCTTTAGCATAAAAAAACAAACAAACAAAAAACACGCCTTTGGGGCACTTAAAACATTTAAAAGAGAACGTATTTACACGTTTTTGGGAGCAAATGACTTTAAAAAAATATTTTTTTTAGTTTTTGTTTTGCACATTAGCACACTACGTTAGGAGACAAAGATAATGATATTTCAACAAACATTCTAAAGATTTTTTTTTAAAGATCCGCAAGATTTTTTTTTTTTATGATTTTTCTCTCAGTTGCAAAGTTAAAAGTTAAACAAATACTAAATGGCAAAGCATAATAAATGTGCTGTAATTCATGTCTTGGTTGTAAGCGTTTCAAAAAAAAAAAAAAAAGTTATTTTATTCATTATATAGTCTTTAAATTAATCAGTTATCAGAATCAAAAGAAAGATTAAAGTCTTCTTTCATCAGGAAAAAAAAGTAGATTTCTATCTGTTTCCGATTTGCAGAAATTAGCATTAGAATATAGCTAAGCTTCATCATTATTCACAAATCTATTTTGAATTTTGAGTACCTGAGCTGTTTTTCAACATGGCACTGGTTGATCTCTTATATTCTGCTGCCACCTGCAGGCCGTTTTTGTAATAACTACCATTTTTTTTTTCAACCATTCTTTGCAGTTGAGAGGCTGCATCAAAGCCTTCTGGATGCTCTAGCATAAAAAGACAAACAAAAAACTTATAAATATATCTTTGGGATAGTGAAAACATTTAAAATAGAACGTATTTATTCGTTTTTGGGAGCAAAACAGTTAATGAGATGCCCTTGCCTCCTTCCAAACGTGTCTTGTGTCTTCGTGTTTGCAGATGAGCAAGAAGCCGTGCAGAAGAGAACCTTCACCAAATGGATCAACTCCCACTTGGCTAAGGTAAGAGTCGGACTCATCATAGCTGGACGTTGATTCTTAACACCTCCTACTGGTTTGCGACAGGTCCACAAAAGCCCCTTTCACGCCGCTCGTAGACTTTTTTTTTCCAGGTAGCTGTTTGGCGTAAACCGGCGATTTTCAACGAGTGAAGTGATGACCTATATTATGGGTGGCTTGCGGACTGTTTAAATGATAGATGGTCCTCAGTTTACAACGATACTGACATAGATAGGACATTCTGAGGTTACGAAAGTTGCGCAGTAGGCAAATTGGCGCACTTGTTTGAATACATCGTCATGTGGCACACTCATACTTATTGTTTTTTCATGGGATCGTTTTATAATTGTGGCCAGAATGTGTTTTGGAGATATTTACTCTCATTAAGTTGTGCTGCAAGAGTGCAATTTGTACAGTGAAATATTTAACTAGACGTTCCTTTTACTTAGGGCTGCTCGATTATGAAAAAAATAATAATCACAATTATTTTGGCAATAATTGAAATTATGATAATTCCAACGATTATTTTTTGGTACAAAACAAGAAAATGTTTATGCATTTACAAATATTAAGGCCAATTAAAAAAAAGAAAAAAAGAAAAAAGAAAATCTATAGTTATGTAAGTTCCTTTTGGACCAAACAGAATTTATAATAATAATTTATTTATTTATTTATTTATTTATTTATTTATGTTGCTTAATGAGTGCAGCATGTGCACTGTGCAGTAGGAGGATCATTTATTTTTTGGTAAAAAAACAGAAAATGTTTACCGTACACATATTTAAAAACATTAAGACCAATTAAATAAATATAAGAAACTATAATTATGTAAGTTCCTTTTGGACCAAACAGAATTTATAATAATATCTATTTACAATAATATATATTTATTTATTTGTGTTGGCGAAAACTTAAAGTTGGAGCATGTGCACTGTGCAGTTGGACAATCATTTATTTATTGGTACAAAACAAGAAAATGATTAAATGCTAAAAAAAAAAAAAAAAATTAAAACAAATACAATTCTTACATTACAATTCAACAAATACAAATATTACATTAGTTATTTTAAAATATAAAAAAAGGTGCAAATGTGTACATTTAAACAACTAAAAAATTTGTCTTAATAATCTTTTTTTTCACGATTATGCCGATTTTGTAATTGTGGAGTGTAATAATTGAAATTGTAATTTTATTTTAATTAATTACACAGCCCTACTTTTACTAGAAAAATATTGACAAATGTGTCAGACATTATTACCTTAATACATGTACATGTATTTATTGTCAATTTACTTCTCCCAAAAATAACTCCACATGCAGCCTTTATGATAGGAAAATGAAGCTTTATGAACCACATCCATTTTTTTTAGTCCACTAGAGGGTGCTCTTGGCTTAAAGATAAAGGCTAGTGCAATGGAAATGGATTAAATTTCCACTCTCACCATCTAGAGTAAAAAGATATTGCAAGTAGTTCATGAAGCTTCATTTTCCCATCACTACGGCAATTACTAACTTTTTTTCATTCTTTTGTACCGAAAATGCGTTGCTGTATGAACGTCACAGCACTAATGCGGTTATTTGGCGGCATCTCCCTGCTTCTTATAGCGTTCAAATGTGGCTCACAAGAGGGACTCCATAGTAGGAGTGTGACGATATATCGATATCGCGGTAAATCGTGATACTTTGTCTCTCGATAGATTATCGATACATATCGCAAATATCGTGATATTTATAGTTAATGTACAGCCACTATAATGGCTTCATTGTTTATTTCTCATTGAGCAATTGCTTAGCGGGCCACTAGGGGGAGTGCCTCGTAAGAGTAGCGGGGAAATGGACGGAAGTCTTCAGGCAAAGAAGACTCATGAACTTAGTTTTTATTATTATTGTTGTTATTATTATTATTATTATTATTATTATTATTATTATTATTGTTATTTATTGTTTTTAATTATTTATTTATATATGTTATATATATTTATATATTATATTATGTATTTATATTATATTTATATTTATGTATATTATTTTTATTAGAATATGAATTATTTTATTATTATTATTATTATTATTATTATTATTATTATTATTATTATTATTATATATTTTTTTTAATGATTAGTTTTATTGTAGATTATTAGGGATTTATTACCTGAGCAATATATCGATAATTGCTGCATCGTCTTATCATGAGATAATCGTTATCGTGAGCCTTGTATCGCATATCGTATCGTATCATGAGGTAGCCAGAAGTTCCCACCCCTACTCCATAATGAAACATATGACGCCATTCACGTGATCCCTCCTCTATAATGACCGCTAATAATGGCGCCATCATGGCTAAACGTAAATAATGACATCATTGTCTTTTTTTTTTTTTTGCCGTGCCGTGACGGTTTAAAGACGCTCTGAATAAAGGTCAAGCCGTGAGATGGGATGAATCGTGACCGGATGTTTTATTTATTTATTTTTTTTATAAACTTGGATGCGTACCATCGGTGCGCATATGCCGGCTGTACCAGACTGTGCCGATGTTAGCGGGAGGGTGCATGTGGTGAGAGGGTACGTCCACAGTGATGCAGATGGAGAACAACGGGGGCGAGGATATTTCCCCCGCAGGCTGTCGTCGATTCGCTTCAAAAATAGCGCATTATTGTACATGCAGGCCGCCTCACTTCAAGTATGACCCTTAAATAACACCAGATACGATTGTCTAGTTTCGCGCTTGCGCTTGCCTACGCTTGTTCAAAGCTTGTTAAAGTTGAAGAATTTCACACGGTGCAGGCAGAGCTCATTGGAAATCGTGCACCGTGTCTGGGATGTGCTGCTCGCATACTAATCACACTGAAATGATGCTGCGTCATGGAAAAAGCTTCTTGCGTCTTAGCAGTGGGACAAAATGTTGATATCCCAAATTCGCAATGTAATTGTGAGTAGGGATTGCACACTCTTGCAATGAAAGGAAAAGCTAGAGTGGGTGGGATGGCGGTCTTGAAAGTTAAAAGTGTTATCCAACATCCATTTCCTCATCTGTCTCCATTTTCCGCTCTCCGCTTTGTATGTGTTTCCTCTCACTCTGGATGACTTAGCACCTTTTCCACCGTGCCCCTCACATTTATTTCCCACTCTGACGCCCTTCCTGTGGTCAGTTGATGATTTTATTTGATTTTTTTCCCCCCAGGATGGGAGAGAGAGGATTTGGCTAGCTAAAACTATCCATCCATCCATCCATCCATCCATCCATCCATCCATCCATCCATTTTCTGAACCGCTTGTTCCTCACAAGGGTCGCGGGGGGTGCTGGAGCCTATCTCAGCTGGCTCTATTGTTCTAAAAACATGGAACCTACCAAAAGAAAGGTTTGAGTCTGTTATTTCACCAGGAAAAAAAAAGTATAGTTCTGTTTCCGTTTTGCAGCAATGAGCTTTCATTTCATCATTATTCACAAATCTGTTTAAAACTGTGGGGAAAAGAGCTTGTTGCAACACGGCCCTGGTTGATTTCTTATACTCTGCTGCACCTGCTGGCCGTTTTTGTAATAACTACCATTGCTTCAAACATTCTCTTCAGTTCAGAGGCTGCATCAAAGCCTTCTGTATGCTCTAGTATAAAAACATTAAAAAAAACAACAACGTATCAATACGTCTTTGGGACACTTAATTTTTTTTAAATAAAACGTATTTATATGTTTTTTTTGTTTGTTTTTTTGTTTTTGGGGGGCGTAAATGAGTTAGGTGCCCTGTGATCAGCTGGCAACCAGTCCAGGGTCTCTTGGCCAAGATTAGCTGGACTAGGCTCCACCTCACCAGCGTCCTTAAAGACGATAAACACAATAGAAAAATGAAAGGAAAGAATAAATGGATGCGAATGCTAATTCTGGATTGCACCACCCTGAAGCGATTGCACTGCGCACGTATTCACGTACAAACCCGCGAGCAGACGTCAACCCTCCTCTTCGCACTCCTCGCCCCACATAGCCAGCCAAGTGAGTCGTGAGATGTCTGCTGAACGCCGCCGCTGTTTAAAAGAGCCTTTTAATTCAAGCTTAGCACCACTGAATATATTCTCATCCGCGAGGCTGGCGGTGCTCAGCTCTACAGTGCGCGTCTCTGTGAATGCGCTCGTGTGAAATCTGGACTCAGCGTGCGGGTTGCTTAGAGGAACTCGGTTGTTGGCCTCGGGACCGGGCGTCAAGCCATCGCCCAAGGGAACGACACCATCTTTTCAGCCTGGGGGGGCGCCGGTTGCTAACAAGCCTGTTTGTCACTATAGCGACGGTTTAGCATACCAATGTCCCTTTCAGACCCGCATCCCACCCGTCCAATTCTGTCAAGGTTGCGGTGGCAAACATCCGTCTCGCATTGAGGACAATCCGGTCTCTGATCTTGTCGACGTCTTTGTCTTGCAGCATAAACCACCGCTAGAAATCAACGATCTTTTTGAGGACATTAAAGATGGGGTGAAGCTCTTGGCGCTGTTGGAAGTATTGTCGGGTCAAAGACTTGTAAGTAGTGTTTCGGCATTGTTTTTGGTATTTTTATAAATAAAGATACGACCTGGCTAGTGATATAACGATAAGCGCAATATCGTGATATTGTGATATTAAAACTGCCACAATATCATATTCATGATATTTAAATGCAACACATCTGTTCAAAAAGTCAGGTTGATTTCCTTTTGTGCAGTTCTAGCACCCTCTGGTGGCTAGTTTTTTAGTGCAATTTAATTTTCATTAGAGCTGTTTTGGCTCTTCTGTGTTGAAAAGCTACGCTAATTGTCAGATGAAGAGGAACGTAATATGCCTGTGATGCAAGTCAATATGTGGAGGAACTCAATGTGTGTTAACAGCACAACATAATAATAATAATAATAATAATAATAATAATAATAAAACATAATATAATACTACTACTACTAGTAATAAAAATAACATAACATTGCTGTTATGTACAAAAGCACAATATAGTGCTTTTTTTTTTTAAAGTATGAGCTCATTTTTTTTGCAATATTGTGGCCTTTTTTAAATTTTGCCAACCTCCCCACAATATCATGATAATTATCATATCGCGACCTTCATATTATGATAATATCGTATTATGACGTCTGGATATCATTACATCCCTAAACTGCACTAAAAAAAATAGCCACCAGAGGGTGCTAGAACTGCACAAATGGAAATCAACCTGACTTTTTGAACAGATGTGTAGCTTTTAAATATCGTGAATATGACGACGACGATATTGTGGCAGTTTTAATATCACGATCTTGCCGTTATCGTTACATCCCTAACATATATACAACCAAAAGGGTGTAGGCAGAAGCAAACCCTGTATTTAAATTAAGAGTCCAATACACTTGTGTTTAATATTTAAGATTTGTTGTTGTTGTTTTTTTAAATTATTTATGTATGTATTTATTTATTTTATGTATGATACATTTGAATTGAATCATTGTTTAAGTATAGTTTTTATTTTCCTCGGTTTAAGCACAGTGTGAATGTTCAAACTATGCATAATGTTATTGTGGCTTACATGATAGTAAATACACTTTTCGGAATACAACCTGCCTCGTTTTTCTTTTTCGAGATGGTACCTGATGTAAAAAAGCTTTACTGTCTGGACTTTTCTCTAGCCCTCCGAGCAAGGCCGTCAACTCAAGAGGATCCACTGGGTTTCCAATATTGGCACTGCGCTCAAATTCCTCGAGGGCAGGAAGGTGAGTAAGCATTTGGCGCGCCGATCTCATCGATAAACGGCTTCTCGTGCCAGATAAAAGCGATCCTGGCGAAAAGGGTGACGCTATTTGTCAGCATCTGCAAGGTGCCTCCAATGCAGATGTGGGAATCACTCAAAAGAGGAGAGCAACCCTGAGTTACATAATCTCCATCTCGGAATCCTTTATGGCTGCGCGGAGTGTGCCGTGTTCCACTTTCCGCTCGGCTCCCCCACCCCCTGAGGACAGACACTTACATTTTGTTCTGATCTTTCTCCCTGCATCACGTGTGCTCTCAGTGTCGGTATCAAGGAACACCGGTCAGTCGCGCCGGCCAAAAGCACTTTGCCAGCTGTTTGCTTTCTTTTCAAATGATGCATGACGGCATGACATTCGCCAACTGATTTTTCATTCAGCTCTTCTTCAAAGGGGACATATCATGACAAATAGATATTTTTAATGTTTGTCTACAAATAGCTGGTTCCCTTAGGGAAGGAATTAAACAACCAAGTAAATCTTTAATTGTGAATTTTTATGTGTCTTTGAGCGAGTAGTTCAGAATTTTCCCGGATTGTGACGTCACAATGTACGTTGGAGGCTAGGTTGGACCAAGTTCCAGAATTACTATCAAACACTATCATGAGCCTCAATTATTTGTATACACACCATTAACTAATTCATTCCCAGCCATTTTCACTGAAGCAACCCCCTTCGCTTCCAGCTGTTTCACTGTATTTTGACTGATATTGCCAGGCCCACAGAATATTGTGTTCTATTGCTATAAAAACATGGAATCTACCAAAAGAAAGATTAGTGTCTCTTCTTTCATCAGAAAAAAAGTGTATTTCTATCTGTTTCCGTTTTGCAGTAATTAGTATTAGAATATAGCTAAGTTTCATCATTACTCACAAATCTGCTTAGAACTGTGAGGAAACAGCTTGTTTTCATTATTGCCCTGGTTGATCTACTATATATACTGCATCAAAGACGTCTGTATGCGCTAGCATAAAAAAACAACAACATAAAAAACAAAAACGTACAAACACGTCTTTGGGACGCTTCATACATTTAAAATAGAATGTATTTATACGTTTTTGGGAGCAAATGAGTTAAGAAGTCTCTTTTACATAATATGTCCTCTTTAATAATGTTCTTGATTCATTTTTGCTGTGCTTAGATCTGCTTTATCTTCTTGAAAAGGAAGAATTGGTAAGCGTCTGGACAAGCTAGCATCGCACAAGGCAACAATCAGTCAATGAGTGTGACAGGCCTAAAATTCTGGGGATGAATGGGATGTTCTTAGTGTTCCAAAGCTTTCAATCACAGACTGCTGGGATGTAAATCAAGGTTTCGCAAAGCTAAGTGAGTTAGCATATCATAACAGGAATAGCCTGTATAAATATGAGCTGCTAGCTTGTGCCGGTTTACCCACCGATTGTTCCTGTCTTGCGTTGTATTTTATTGTTTTGTCTTGAACATTTTTGAAGCTTGACATATAATTTGGAACCATGTTAAACTCAAGAGGCTTTTTTTTTTCATGATATTAGCAGTAAATGCTATCCAGAAAGTCTTCTCAAAGTGAATAATTGATGCCCGGCTTTTGTTTCAGATCAAACTTGTCAACATTCACGCTACAGACATCGCAGACGGACGGCCATCCATCGTCCTGGGGTTGATATGGACCGTTATCCTCTATTTCCAGGTATCGTGAACCGCCATTTTACCCCATTTTGCCCAGTTGTCTGGGCTATGTGTATGTCAGTCACACAGTTGACATATCAGTCCATACGCTAAACCAATCAAAACAATAATTTAACAGTTAAATTCATTAAAATTTTAACATTCACATTTGCGTTCTCATTTTCTTCTGCATCCAATCGTTAGCAAGCGTGTTTTCGCATAGCGGAACTAGAACTACTTCCTGTTTGCGTGTCTAAGAATCATGGGAAGTGTAGTCCTACTAACCTAATGCGGCGGCCGCCGGTAGACCTCACGCAAGCTGAGCTTTTCTGGTGGCACAGTAAAAAAAAAGGTTGGGTAATGGTGAGTGCATTAACTTGTTTAGCGCTGTTGGTCTGTCAACCAAGATAGCATTTAGCATTAGCTAAAGTAATAACATGATTAAAGCGATTACATTTGTTATACATAGTTTGATTTTGAGAAAAATTTTAGTGAAGCAAATCCGGTCACCTTATTCCAACCATCATTTCCTTTCTCAGATTGAGGAGTTGACCAGCAACCTCCCCGCCCTTCAGGCCTTGTCCACCAGCAACTCCTCAGTGGAGAGCTCCGAAACAGGAAGTCCTCCCATGAAGAGAAAAGTAGTCAAGTTTCAGGGCAACGCCAAGAAGGCGCTGCTCAGATGGGTGCAGTGCACCGCCGCCAAGTATGTCCAACTACAAACCTTTTTGCAATCTTTATCAAGGACAATTCCGGTTCACGATATACAACCACGTACATATTCGTCAGGGGTGGAATCGGAGATTGCTTGAGCTTTTACCACACGGAAGTATGTGTCACGTGATAATGATAACGTACATAAACTGCACTCTCCACCTTCATTGTGGTGCCGAATGAATGAGTCTATCTTTTTGTCAGGTTTACCTGTTTGACATTGATAAAACACAACAAAAAGGAGAGAAGACACTCAGTTTAAGGCTCGTGAGGAGAGAGGAGAGGAACTAACTGATACAATTCACTCTGAAAAAATCCCCTCCTCACCCTCTCTTTTTATTTGGTTTCCACTCCACTAGTTACATAGGTGTTCCAACCCTAATAATGCAAATGCAAAACATAGTTGGAACACAGTGTACTTGTTGTCTATGTGTGGGCATGTGAGTGGAAGATTGCTGAGTACATGTGAAGTTTGCAATCATTTCTTAACAGAAAACAGGTGGTCTCAGCAGACTGGCTCTAACCATTCTGCTGCGTTAGATGTTCTGGTTCTTGAGCTTCTTGGGTCATCTTCTGTAAGATAACATAATAACATAATAGCTAGGCTATGTGAATGTGAGTGCGGAGCAGAGCAAAAGCATTCTTGAATGCAGCAAATGTATGACAACGTATTATTTACAATTATTCCTACACTTTTCCCTCAGACATCACGGGATTGAGGTGAAGGACTTTGGTCCTAGCTGGCGCGATGGAGTCGCGTTCCAGTCGGTGGTGCACGCCATCCGGCCTGATCTGGTAGACATGCAGGCAGTGCGCCGCAGGGGCAACAAAGAGAATCTGGAGGAGGCTTTCGCGCTCGCCGAGAACGAGCTGGGCATCCCTCGTCTGCTGGATCCAGAAGGTGTTGGCAGTGTGTTGTTGTTGTTGTTAGAGACTCGAGATCAGGAGTTGTCAAAATCTTTGGTCCAGAAATCAAATCAAACAAAACTACCATGTGCACCCCTAATCGCCATGGAATGATTTAATGTCACGCATGTTTCAACATAAATATTCATGACCTGATTTTGAGAACCTCTGCTCCAGATTCGTCCTGTTTATTGATTGTTTGCGTTGCTCCGCAGATGTTGACGTGGACAAGCCAGACGAGAAGTCCATCATGACGTACGTGGCGCAGTTCCTCAAGCACTACCCGAACCCTCACCACTCGGAAACTGACGGACAGCACGACGAGGTAGCCGGTCTTATTTTGCAGCGACAGAATGACTTCAATGGCAGAACGTGAATAGAAACAGAATTCGCCAAAGTCATTTATTTGTCGTCCACGCTACAAAAAACAAATGCCAAGCATGAAGTGGCACGCATGCGCACAAGACACGACATCACGTGTTGCCCTTCGTGTTGCTTTCAGTCTTGACATTTGGGGCAATTTCAATTTCGTGTATGTGCAGGCCTCAAATTGATGTTTTATGAACCAATCGAATCCATCCATCCATCCATCCATCCATCCATCCATCCATTTTCTTAACCGCTTGGCTCCTCACCATGGTCGCGGGGGGTGCTGGAGCCTATCTCAGCTGGCTTCGGACAGACCAATCGAATCAGTTGAAGCAATATAAAACCACAAGCTGGGGTCACTGCTGACACATTTTCAATAAAAGGGTTTGTAGTACAAAAATCTACCTTTAATAAATACTGTGTGCATCATCCATTTAATATTTTAATGAATTTAAAAAAAAAGATTGAATTAATTATAGCTCCCTTTTTTTTTTTTATTCAAATTTTCTGTTTACACCTTCTTGAGCCACAAGACCACATATTCCATTCACTCAATGGAGATTTGTCAATTAAATCATCAATAAAACCACCATGGGAGACCGAGCTTTCTGCGCAGCCGCACTACGACTCTGGAACAGGCTCCCAACTCAGTTGAGGGCCACCAAGAGCCCGGACTCTTTTAAATCAGGCCTGAAAACCTTTTTATTTAGAAAGGCCTATGATATTTAATTAAGAATATGATTTTATTCTATTTTTTATTTTCTTTTTGTTATTTTATTCTTTTCTCTGTAGCACTTTGAGGTCATGCTGATGAAAAGTGCATTACAAATTGAATTTATTGTTATTATAAAACGAAACACCATGCCTCAAATAGGGTGGCAACAATAATTTCTTACAGTTAAATTTTTACAAAGAATAGTGTGCCTCGCAATAGCATTTGTGTCAATAAACGCCTCCTCTTAAATGAATGCTTGGTCTTAAAACTCCAAAAATAAGAGAATAATATTCAGCTTTGACAGCTAATGTTTAAAAAGTGTTCAAAATTAAGAAACCATATAAGTTAAACTGTTTAATATTTCAAAGAATGATCGGTTAAAGACTTTTTTTTTTTTTTTTTTACAGCTCTCATTATTCTCATTATTAAACACATACTGGCAATAAAAATGTGTTTTTCGGGGGAGGCTGGAACAGAATGATAGCATTTTGAATCATTTCAATGGCAAAAATGGATTTGTGATACAAGTAAATGGTTACAAATTAGATTTGTAAGTCCAGGTAGCTCTGTGTAATGAACATTTGGGTGTAAGTATCGATTGCTGTGAATATTTATCTATTAGTATTGAAAAATCTTCGTTGCCATGATCACCCATTCCAAGTCATGGCAAACAAGCACTTGCTGAGCTTTTTATTGTTGCACACGCGCTTTGATCTCACCGCATGAACACAGCAGCAATTTGTTTCCCATCACCGCCGAGCTTGTCTTTTGATTATTCCCATCCGCTTTGTGTGCACATTCAAGCTGCGCCTCGCCTCCATTCCGACCTTTGCGCTCTCAGTCCCCGTGCTTCAGGTGAGCGATGGTGTCGTGGAGAGATGCATGCCGTCAAGTCTATCTTTTCCGCCTCGCTTCCTCCGATGCTTTTCTCTGATGCGTCTCTTTTGTGTGCTTCCTCCGGATAGTTTGCCCCTCAAGACATAGAGCAAATGCTTGAGGTATGTCGGGCATCCTGGCATTTCTTTCCTTCTCAGTCTTTTAGCTTTGTATGTGTGCTGTTTTCCACTAATCTTACATTTGGCGGGGGGTTCTAGTATGTTCTTTCAAGCAGTGAATCCAGAAAGCCTTTACGACTTTTACACAATAGATTAAATTATTTTTCGTCCACATTATATGCACAACCCTCATAATGACAAATTTAAAACAATCATTTATTTTATTTGACTTGCTGATTTATTAGAAAGTAGAAAACTAAAACCTCCTGACACTAGAAGTATCCGCTTAACAAAAAAGTAAACCCAGACCATATGTGCGTATTTTTTTTTGGCTAGTTTACTCCCTCATGAGGCCTTGGGAAGAATTTCTAGCATGTTTAATTTTTATTTTTATTTATTTTTTATTTTTTGTCCCACGAGGAGAAAACTCACAATTTGCAGTACATGTTCCTTGAGCTACAAAACAGCTGACCAATCAATATGCATCTTCACATGATTTCAAAATGGTGGCCCCCAGCGAAGTTGTCACTAAGCTACATATTAGCGGATAAATTATAAACACTCAAGGTAATGTGCTAACATGCTACATCATATGGGCAGGTATAATCTGGCTAGCGATTCATCCTCTAATATGCAGCTGCTGATAACTCTGCTGGGGGCCGCCATCTTGAAATGATGTGAACGCTTGATGCGTTTTGGTTGGACACCTACATTTCTCCCCTCAGTATGTTGCTCAAGTAGCACTCACAAGATGAGTTTTTAACCTTGCGAGGCAAAACAAATATGAAACATTACGTATTTGTCTCAAGGCCTCATGAAATGAAAACCCACTGGAAAAAAAAAATACGCACACACAGTAAGCTGCTGCTGAGCAGACTCCGTTGACTTGGAATGCTTCTGGATGCACTGTACGGTCATTGACGGATAAGGATTTCGCCAGACACAGTTCATTTATTATAAAAACACATAAAATATTTATACTTCATTATTATTTGCTATTATCTACAATTTAGGACATCTATAATTCAGGACGGCTTTCTACAATGGTTCAACAGATGATGGTTGGTCGCAACACATAATATTTTCAACCAAAATTATGATGAGGCTAACAATTTTAAACATCTAAACAAAACAAGATAGCTAGCCACACAAGTAAAACTATAATGATGTATTTGTTGAAAAAAATAAAAATAAAAATAATAAGTCCTTTGCTTAGGTCCTACAACATGATATCCAAATATGACCACTACATACCAGTGGCTAAAATGGTAACTTTTTGACATAGTTGTGACACATGCAGTACACACCTGTTAACTGTCTTGTGGATACAAACTCCGCTCCATTTGCTCCCAAAAACGTATAAATACGTTCTATTTTAAATGTTTTAAGTGTCCCAAAGACATATTAGTACGTTTTAAAATTTTTTTGTTTTTTTTATGCTAGAGCATACAGAAAGCTTTGATGCAGCCTCTCAACTGCAAAGAACAGTTGAAGAAATGGAAGTTATTCCTTAAACGGTCAGAAGGTGGCAGCAGAGCAGAGGAGATCAATCAGGGCCATGTTGAAAAAAAAGCTAAATTAGTCAAAATTCTAATATATTTGTGAATAATGATGAAACTTAGCTATATTCAAATGCTAATTGCTGCAAAACGGAAACAAATAGAAATATACTTTCTTTTCCTGATGAAAGAAGAGACTTTAATCTTTCTTTTGGTAGGTGCCATGTTTTTATAGCAATAGAACATAATATTCTGTGGACCTTGCAAAATATGTCAAAATCCAGCAAAACAGCTGGAAGTGAAGGGGATTACTTCTGGGAAAATGGCTGGGAGTGAATGAATTAAATGTATTTCAAACTAAAAATCCCACATCGGTTATTTCTTTTTGGTCACTCTACACATAAGAATTCATAAAATGGGCATCGTTGGACAAACTTATCCATCAATGACCCATTAACAGAATGCCGGTTAGTGATAAAAAGTAGGGTGGCAAGTCTGGTAATCCTCTACTGTCATCAAAAATTTGACAGAGGGAGGAGCGCAAGATGCTGAGAGAGCTGAAGGTATTCCTGGACCAGCTGGAGCGAGATGTTCTGAGAGCCCAGGCGGCCGAGGGCAATCTCACAGACAAGTATCAGGTACTTACTTATGCTCAGGAAATTTCACGAGTGTAACATCAATATTTGATTCTGAACCACATTGTCTTTTTGCGCAGGCCTTCAAGAACTTCCGCGTGCAATATGAGATGAAGAAGAAGCAGACGGATCCGCTGCTACAGCCGGTCCACAAGGACGGGAAGCTTTCCGTGGACCAGGCTCTGGTCAAGCAGGCGTGGGATCGCTTGTCCATCAGGGTGGGTAGGATTCCGTCGGGATTTCTTGTTAGGGAATTGCAGCGTCACTCCGCTCAGGGCTGGACTGGCCATCTGGCATATAGGGTAGATGCCCGGTGGGCTGGCGTCTTTTGGGGCCGATGCAGTGCTTTTTTAATTATTATTTTCCTCCGTTTTACCCCAAGAAACTGGCCCACAATTTAGAGGGACAAGTCCATTAATCCAGTTTGTATGAAGACAGCAACATCAGTGCCAGAACTATGTGTTAGGAGAGGTGATCAGGATTTGGGCTGGCGGGGCTTATAGTATATATACATATATATATTAGGGCTACACGATATTGGGAAAAACATGCGATATAGTTGTTGAATATCGCAATATCGATATTATTGCGATATTTAACGTGTACCTAAAGAAAAAACATTTTTATTATCAAATGAAAAAATAATATTTATTTCATATATAATAAATTATAGTTAATAAATTGTAATCACCCTAGATGATGTTCAACGAGTTCGTCGTTATGCATGTTTAAGCTCGTGTCTGATTGGTCAAATTCAGGTAAAAGAAAAAAAAAAAAATTCCATATGAAAATTATTGCATGTCTTTGTGATATGCATATTGCATGGGCCAATATCGCGATAGCAATATTTTTTCGATATATTGCCCAGCCCTATATATATATATATATATATATATATATATATATATATATATATATATATATATATATATATATATATATATATATATATTTGATTTGCATAAAGTGATTTCATAGGCTATTTAAATTCTTCTCATTGTGTGAACGTTCGGTGATGAATCAACACTTGAAATCTTTTTTTTTTTTTTTTTAACGGGTGTCATTTGCAGCTGCTGGACTGGCACATCCACCTGGACAAGTCACTGCCGGGGCCCCTGGGAGTGATCGGGGCCTGGCTGCACAGAGCCGAGATGGCCCTGAGGGAGGACATTCCAATCCATCACGCTCACGAGGAGACGGCCAACGTTGTCCACAGGAAACTGGAGCAGCACAAGGTCAGGTTTTGTTTGGCTTGATTGGTCTCAGGCTCACTATCAAAGGAGACGAAGCCGTGGGCCGAATTTACTAACGACGCAGGAGTAGGCGCTAAATTGCAATTGCAGATTGCAGCACTTGACAAGACCACCATTTTTAAGATCAAAATTAAGTTTGAATTGAGAGCTCTTTGCATGTAAGGTTAACCCTGTTCTGGTTTTGAAGCCACGCATGACCAAGTACGAGTCTTCACGAGTCACAATGAATTGAAAAGGAATTTTGTCACCGCTAATAAGGCATGACTCCTTCTTGTGATTGGCTCCTTGTCACCCCTTAGATCATTCTCAAAGCTCCAAAAATGACAATGTCACGCTAATTTTTATTTCTGGCACTTCAAATATCTTTTTTTTTATTTTTAAGATTTTCCCTGTTGCCTCTGATTTTGTGTCTCATCCTTACTAGGGCCCGGCCTATTAATTGGGTGGGCAATTTAATCTGAATATATCAATTTCATCTGAATATATCACCCTGTTTCAAATGATCAAAATCGGCCAATTTGTGCAGTTTTTTTTTTAACTCATTCACTGACAGCCAATTTCACTGAAGCAACCCCCTTCACTCTCGGCTGTTTTACTGGATTTTGCAAGGCCCATAGAATATTGTGTTCTATTGCTATAAAAGCATGGAACCTACCAAAACAAGAAAATTAGAGTCTCTTCTTTCATCAGGAAAAAAATAAGTATATTTCTATCTGTTTCCGTTTTGCAACAATTAGCATTAGAATATAGCTCAGTATCATTATTATTCACAAATATGCTTAGAATTGTGGTGAAATCAGCTTGTTTTCATCATGGCCTTGGTTGATCTCATATACTCTGCTGCCAACTAGTGGCCGTTTTTGTAATTACTACCATTTTTTTTCACCCGTTTTCTGCAGTTGAGAGGCTGTATCAAAGCCTTGTATGCTCTAGCATAAATAAAAAATTAAAAATTTTTAAAAACGTATAAATACGTCTTCAGTGCACTTATTAAAATAGAACGTATTTATACGTTTTGGGGAGCAAAATACTTATTTTTTTTTTATTTTAGTTTTTTATGTTTTGCACATTAGCACATTACATTTATGAGACAAAGCTAATGATATTTCAACAAATATTCTAAAGATTTTTTTTAAAGATCTGCACGATTTTTTTTAATTAAATTACATTTTCTCTCTGTTGCAAAGTTAAAAGTTAAACAAATACTAAATTGCAAATCATAGTAAAAGTGCTGTAATTCATGTCTTTGTTGTAAGCGTTTAAATAAAAAAAGATGTATATATTTTTTAAATATTAAATTAATTAATTTAATTATTAATTATTTTATTTTATTCATTATTAAACAGTTATCAGAAGTTTATTCAGCCCCCGCCCCATATATATATATATATATATATATATATATATATATATATATATATATATATATATATATATATATATATATATATATATATATATATATATATATATATATATATATATATATATATATATACATATATATATATAGTATATCAACTTCTACATGTGGAGGCTATGTAAGCAATTAAGATTGCACCCATTTTGGACAGACAAATCTATAATAAATCACACTCTCTGCATGCGACTGTTTCAGGAGGTGCTAAAAAACCTGGAATCGCACAGGCAACCCTTCCAGCAGATCCACCGAGACAGATCGGTCAATGGCGTCCCGGTCCCGCCAGAACAGCTCCAAGATATGGCCGAGCGGTAAGTCGCCTGACATCTGGCAATGTGCCCTCCAAATCGAAAGCTGGAAAAAAAAAAAAAGTACGTTTCCAATCTGCAGGTTCAATTTTGTGTCCACGGCATGGCACGGCCACTTGATCAAACTGGAATTCTGGGAGATGAAGTATCGCCTGATGGCCTTCCTGCTGTTGGCAGAGTCCAAACTCAAATCCTGGATCGTGAAATATGGCAGGCGGGACTCGGTGGAGCTCCTGTTGCAAAGTTACCTCGTGAGTTTGACGTATTGTTGCTGAGGCACAGTGCAAATGCTTTCATTTGGACTTTTATCCTTCCGCAGACGTTCATCGAGGGCCACAGGTTCTTCGAGCAGTATGAGATCCTCTTTTCAGCACTCAAGCAGGCGGCAGACGTCTATGTCAAGTCCGACAGTTCAAGTGAGTCTCTTTTATTGCACGTGATGTTGCCGTCATGTTAAACCTAGTGTTAATTTGATCAAATTTCGACTGGTTTTAGTCCAATTTCAGTCACGCTTGTTAGTTTTTAACACACTTAGTCCACCTCATTCCGTTTTTATTTAGTCCATTTTCAGTCGATTATAAATCTAGCATTTCAGTCTTTATTTTTGTCCAAGAAAACATAATTTTATTCGTCTAGTTTTAGTCAACAAAAACTGTCAACGTTTTAGTCTAGTTTTAGTCAGTACAATCATTTTACTCCATACATATTTTGTTTTGTTTTGTCAACAGATTATGTTGAACATTTCGGATCTAAAACTATTTCATATAAATTTTCTCTCATCTTTTTGATGAAAAACAACTTGACACACAATTACAGTGGCTACTCTGGCTCCATTCTATGAGCTAGCAAGTTAGGCAGCATTAGTTAGCGGTCTCATTAACATATTTGTTGGAATGTTATTGCCGTTGGATTAATGTTAAGTTATAACTATAATTTGTTTTTTTTTGTTTTTTGTTTTTTTTAGCTGCAGATTTGAAAATGTGTGACTACATTTAAAACAAAAGAGAATTATTGTGTATTTAAAACAAACGCATAGCCTTTAGTCCGCTAGCCAAACGCTAATGCTAACACATTATGGAAAACGCATGTAGCGGCACATTTAAACGGTCAATCACTCTCAAACTCATTTGTCCTCAATCCCAACTACCAAGATCGCATTGTTTAATGACAAGTCCAAGGATTTATTGGTGGTGAGGCATTTATTCTGAGGAATTTGTTTCATACAGTACTGCATGCTATTGTACGGAAGCGTCGAGATGCCAATGTGGAGTAAACATTTTTGGCTGGCGAGTATGTTCAAACATACTCACAAATATGTTCGAACATACTTGCAAATATGTTCGAACATACTCGCAAATATGTTTGAACATATAGAATTTCCCTGTCGGTGAGGCTCTGTCCCGCCGATCGATTGCTGTGGTACTCAACTGCGCAAGCGCAATACCCTGTTGCATTATGGGGTGAAAATTGACGAACCTAAATCATGCACGGCAGACATAATAAATCAAAAAAGTTACGAAAGAACACTGTTTTTTGTCTACTTAATTTTCAAATGAATTGGTAACGTAGCCCAAATGCCTAAAGAAATGGGGTTTTGTTTTCACTTGCACATATTTGCGAATATGTTCGAACATATTTGTACTATTGAACATAGCCTACATGGAAACATACACGGTGTGTGAGCCGCTACACTATCAGCCATCTTTTTTGTTTTGTTTTCCACTTCCTAAATTAAAACCCTAACCCAGGCTCTGAACCCTAATTTTGGAACCCTACTGCTGTCTAATTTGAAACCCTAATCTAATCCTGTTCATGAGGCAAGCGGCCAATTAGCTTAGTGTCTAGGTACATTCCCAAATTTCACCCAAAAGCACAATATCCCTGATTTGTTGTAAGTAGTGTGTGTTTTGTACTGCATGTTGTTGTTGGTCCTGTAGTAAACGGATGACGATTTCATGTTTTAGGGTCTAAGAACAGTACCAAAGGTAAGTTCCAAAAAAAAAGAGAATGGCATCTTTCAACTTGCTTGGCGGGGCTGCGCTTTCCACCTTCTTTCTTAACACCGCACACAATTCTGTTCGCTCAATTCATACTTGATCGCATTGAACTAACAAAAAAAAAAAAAAAAAAAAAAAAAAAAAAAAAAAACTGAATCGAATTTTGGCATCACGCCTGCTTTTTGGTATCTTGCGTGAATATGAATGCTTGTTTGTCTCTATTGTGTTTTGCTATTGACTAGGGGTGTCACGATTCGCCAACTCCACGATTCGATTTAAATTTCGATTTTGGGGTCACGATTCGATTTTTTTTTCGATTTTTTTTTTTTTTTTTTTTTCCGCTCCCCCACTTTATAACACAGAGGCATATGCTTCTGTAGGCTAAGGCTAGTCTATGATCATTGGTTCTATTCATTGTACAGTAAATCTTATTTCAAAAGATCGGCTACATATAGGTGATGCAATTTCCATATTATTTTTGTGTAAATTTATGTAATATATGATAATTGACATTAGGCAGGAATGATCAAATTCAAAGAATTTATTTACAATATAAAGTTAACCGTCTTGTTCTTACTGAAGTGTAAAATAAAAAATAAAAAAACAAAAACAAAAAGTCACAGTGGGTGCCTGCCATCTATTGACTGTTTTTGGTTACAACAGTGTGCTGTGCGTTCCTCTTAAAATAATGTGCAATGTGCAACAACAACAAAAAATATATTGTATCCAAAGTCATGGAACAAATACAGCCTGAACAAACTATATCCCAACATTTACAGTTGCTGGGCATACTGTAGCGTGGTTCAAGTACACTAATTAAATGTTTGAATCCAGCGTTTTCCAAGGCTGCAGGTCTGCTGCTATAAATAGACCTATGGATCTGGCGTTTCGCGCGAGCTGAAGTGTGTGGAAGTTTCACTGTAAATGAGGATGAAATAGTTGGTTGGACCGTTGTTTTCCCACTTCTAGTTGAATTTGATAAATCTAAATCTTTGTGATGCCTGCGTAAATGTCCCGCCGCCGGCTCCGCTCCCCTAGTATGTATGTGTGTGTTTGTGTCGGCTGGTGCCCGTATAATGGTACTTCAGTTTGAATGCGCCAGCGCGACACTCTGATTGGAGGACTGTGCCAGCGCGACACTCCGATTGGACGACTGTGCCAGCGCGACACTCCGATTGGACGACTGTGCCAGCGCGACGCTATTGTGTATCCGTGTATTATACCCCTATTGTTGTTTCTCCTCCGTTCTGTCAGTTCTGTCAAATGCGGTTATTATTTGTTCACCTTCCACTTTCACTCCCTTGTCAAACCCCTGCCTGAAATTTCAATTAAAACTACTCAGATGTTAAAGTCGACCCGTGTTTATCTACTCTATATTTTCTGTTATTGTGTTACTTCCCTTCCCCTTGACGAGCCGGGCGTAACACCGTGGCCGAGTACAGTACGCGCACATAGCATATCTTGCAACTGTGGTCTTTTTATCGACAACGTGAACGTTGTCGACATAACTCACCGGGAACGCAAAATGTTTCCAAACTGGTGACGAGAGAAGCGGGAGCGGCTTGAAGCACCATTGCTGTGTCTGTCCGCGCTTGCCATCATGACTGCAGGAGAAGTCAGCTAACAAGTGCCGTTAGCTAGTAGCTGAATGGCGTCTCATTTGCTTTCCTGGGAGGTGGCGGTGGCGGCGGTGGCGGCGGGCGCGGGGGGGGGGGCATCGAATCGTGTGTCCTCTCTTCTATTTCGATGCTCGAAATCGTGACGTAATTTCGATCGATTTCGATAAAAAATCGAAATCGTGACACCCTTACTATTGACCTTTGACCAGTCCAGGGGGTAGTTGGAATTAGGCTTCAGCTCACTCGTAACCCTCATGAGAATATGCAGTTTACAAAATGAATGAATGGATGGCAAATGACATTTATTTCCCACATTTTTTTTACTTCACCAAACTTGACGTTCCGTAGTCGACGAATCGGAGGGAGTGAGCAAATTCCTCGGCGACGCCACGGCCCAGTGGAAGAACCTGGCGCTGGAGGTGCGCAGCGTTCGTAGCATGCTGGAGGAGGTCATCTCCAATTGGGAGAAGTACAGCGGCACGGTGGCGGCTCTCCAGGCCTGGCTGGAGGACGCCGAGCACATGCTCAACCAATCGGAGGCCGCCAAACGTGTAAGTGTGCAGGTCGGTAACCTGAAAACAAGTTAATTTTGTCATGACTGAGCAAAAATTTCTCATACATAGCATTTTTGTTTTGCTCCGGGACTCTCCCTACAATTCAAGGGAATTCTCAGGTCACGTATTTTAGATTAGGAGAACCTCAAAAATGTAACAAAAAGTAAAATGTCCGCCGTGAGCGATTAACTGGTTGGCCATAACGGGCAATTTTTCCGATATTTGCCTTAACTTTTTTTTTTTATTTACACATTATAACATGAGACAAACATAACATTTAAAGACACCCTTTTTTTTTTTCTTTTTTTCTTTTTTTTTTTTTGGGGGGGGCAAAAAAAGAAAGAAAAAAAGGCAGATTCTTGTTGATTTTTCTCTGTTGTAAATTTAAACAAATGCTAATGGACAAAGTGGCGGCACGGTAGTCGAGTGGTTAGCACGTCTGCTTCCCAGTTCTGAGGTCTCCGGTTCGAGTCCAGGCTCGGACCTTCCTGGGTGGAGTTTGCATGTTCTCCCCGTGCCCGCGTGGGTCTTCTCCGGGTACTCCGGTCTCCTCCCACATTCCAAAGACATGCATGGCAGGTTAATTGGGCGCTCCGAATTGTCCCTAGGTGTGCGTGTGAGTGTGGATGGTTGTTCGTCTCTGTGTGCCCTGCGATTGGTTGGCAACCAGTCCAGGGTGTCCCCCGCCTACTGCCCAGAGCCAGCTGAGATAGGCGCCAGCACCCCCCGCGACCCTTGTGAGGAATAAGCGGTCAAGAAAATGGATGGATGGATAATGGACAAAGTCATGTAAAACGGTCAATTGTTCTACCCGTAATTCATATCTTTACTGTTTTAAGCGTTCAGAAATCGAAACAAGTTATTTTAATAATTGTATACATTTTTTTTTTTTTAAGTAATCGGCCGATTAATATCTTTTCCTGCCAAGACCGGTAATTAACGTTAACAGAAATCGCAATGAGTTCTGCCAATAACGTTAATTGATGTTAACTGTGTTTTTGTATTTGTTTTTGTTTTTCTCAATGGGCACCACAACGTCTTGTGCAGCTCTGGTTTCATGAATGAGTTGAAAACATTAAAAAAAAAAATACAAAAAAAAAATCACCTACCATGGTCAACAGATGGCAGCATTGTATCTCTTTTAAATTTCCCGTGGATTAAATTACATGAAAACATGGTGGATCTTAGGAAATACGTTTTGTCACAGTATATCTATTTCAAAGAGCGTCGCTAAAAAATATATTAGTTTCAAAGTCACTGTTATGCAGAAAATGTATCATTTCACAAAAAGCTTTTTTTCTCATTTTTTTCCATTATAGCTTGCTATCTCTCAAATGATCTATTTTCAAATGGTGATATTAAAGACCGGAATAAGGTAGAATCATACTGTTTTTTCTAATGAGAGAATGGAATCCAATCCTTCGTATGGCATCCACCATGTTTACGTAGTTATAGTGTCCAATATTCTGTTCAAATAAGAGTGAAAATGCTCAAAATCGGCTGGCACTCTCGGGGTTGTCTTTTTGGATAAGGTTTGTCAGTAAAACAGTTAATGTGTTCTCTGAATTTGATTCTGCCAAATATCGGAATCAGCATCGGCCTTAATAAAAAGACGTCGGTTGGGCCCTAGTAAAGTTTTACTTCAATAATCATGGAGCATATGTGCAGAAACAAAAATAGTTACGAAAGATCCAACTCAGTGTTCTTTCTTATGTATCTATCTGGATTCAGGATTTTTTCCGCAACCTTTCCCACTGGGTCCAGCAACACATGGACATGAACGACGCCGGCAATTTCCTCATCGAGACCTGCGACGACGGCGTGTCGCGAGACCTCAAGCAGCAGCTCCTCCTTCTGAACGGCCGGTGGAGGGAGCTCTTCGTCAAAGTCAAATACGTAAATAGAGTCTCGCCGCTCTCCTATCGCAATGACTTGGATCGAATCAGATTTAACGTGGAAGTGAAGTCCGAGAATTTTCTTTGTAAATTGACTGCCTGTTTTGGCATTCTCGGCCCTCTGATTTCGAAGATTTGTTTTGGAACCATTAAAAAGATTTTATGACTTGGGAGGGTGCCCCTTACTTTGATGGCTAAGACTTTGGACTTTCACAAATGTGACTGTGGGCTTTATTTTTTTGTTGTCAGTATGCAAGGGCGGACGAGGTGGACAAGTTGAGGCACGACTATCAGGACGGCATCAACACGTTGAAGATGTTCATGGATGCCACCGACGAGAAGATGAACGTAGCCGTGCAAGTGTCTTTCCTCAACGTCCGCACGTTTGCTCAGGATGTCGAGGTAAAGGGAGCACACTCGCACTACTCTCCCTGAGTCTGTTACGGTAGAACTGTAGTTTCAGAAAAGTCAAACTATTCTTGGTTGTTGATGACCAAAACCTCAACATTGTTGAGAGCAGTCTTTTGGATTAAAACTAAAAAACGTCTTCAACATCCAAGAAGAGTCCAGTTTGTTGACTTTAAAGCGATACAACACTTATTAATCACTTTCCAGTATTGTATTAGGCATTGTGTACAAAGACTAAAAGTGCAAATATCTGTGGCATCTTATTCCCTGAATTTTATTTTAAACCGATTAAGTATCCAAATTCGAGTTCCTGGTCACGTGATCGTGATGACGTATCCCGTGCGTAACTGGAAACCGTTACGCACATTTCAATGTGAATTTCAATGCGAATTTGCTGACGTAATGAGCAAGAAAAAGACGTCTTCGATCCCAAATCAGAGTAAAGTCCTCAACACGTCCGGGGGTGGCCACTCCTAATGTAGGCTAATGCGTGCTTAGCACACGACATGTAGCTTAGCCTAGCAGAGTACAAGTCACCTGGATGTTTACCGCCCACTTGGACTCGCCGGCGGCTGGATCTGCCAGTTCTATCTGGCTTTCGGTTGGAAATAAATCTTTGGCGTGTCCTCAGTGGCTGTACTGCTTTTGAAGAAGTGCTTCTTTGTTGTAAGGTGAAATTCCACCTTTGATGTCCGCCGTGGGAGGCGATAATTCCTCGTGAATGTCTTTGTTGTCAGTTATTCCATGTCATTCAACGTGTATTTTACGCACGCGATACGTCACGATGATCACGTGACTGTCCAAAATGCCACTTAACATAAAAATTATAAAAAGTGCTATCAAATCATAATTGCTCAACATAAATTGGCGATTTTTTTTCAGGGAAGAGTTGAAATGAACCATATCACAGAATAGCTGGATAGTTTTTCGTAAGTCTTGTGTTTGTTTAAGTGAAGGCATCCTACTATATGAACCTACTCCACCCCTCCCTGCAGGAAATCAAGCACAAAGTGCCGGCCATGGAGGCGGCATGTAAGGCGGCGGGTCGCACCGCTCAGCTGCTGAGTAAAGACACCGCGCAGGAGGAAGTGGCTCAGATGACGGCTGTGATGACCTCCATCAAGGAGCAGCTCGGCAAGGTCTGCTTTTGATTTTTAGCGCAAATTCACTTCAGCTGTGTTTGTAACACATTTTTGAGTTTCTGAATACAGTAAAAGTCCTCAAAATGTCTTATATTGACAAAGACAAAACAATTTTAATAGGTCTGTCTAACTCAGGGTTACTCAAGGTTGCCCATATTTGGAAGTGGTTGCTTGGCAACCAACCGGGAAGTAGCCTGGGCTTTGGCTGTAATATGGATTTGTCATTGATGCAAAATAAAACCCATCCATCGCTGTGCCTTCTTAACCACGTTACGATATTAGGCCATTCCCCCCAAATATTTTGCTTTTAGCACTGAAATCACTCTGCCGACCTCTCCCCTTATTGGATGCCTCGTCTGACATTATCGCAGCGTAACTCCCAAATTGAACACTTTTCAGGTAATGCCCAACTCGCAGCACATACGCAATGAATGGGCCTGTCGATGGCGCGGTACACTTTGCTAAATGCAGTGTGAATTTTTTTTTTTTAAGAGTCCGGGTTGGCCCTGAGGTTGCCAAGCTGAACAACTGAACACTGAAATCAGTATTTTTCTTCTTCTCATACTGACTGTGTGTATGAATTCCTGGATACGACACAAACTAAGGTGGCCCTCAATGGACAAAAATGTTCCGAATGCATGAGGCCGAGTTTGTACAGTAGTGACGTAATCGAAATCTAAAAGTTGTTGTAGTCTTCTATGCTAAAGAGGCAGCATTGTCATAATTAAACAAATGTTTATATGCAAAACACTTCTTGACCATAATAAAGAAATACCCACACAGTCACAAGTTAAGGGAAACATGAATTACAGTACGTTCACCCGTAAAGGCTAAAGTGCATTTTAGGCCCATCCTGAAATTTCACCAAAAAAAACTGATTTTTTGTATGAGTGGTGTAATTAGTCATCAATTTCCTTTACCTGTGCCTTGGTACCATCAGGTGAGAGAGCGATGTCTGCCACTGCTGAAAGAGTCTCAGTCCCTCTTAGCTCCGCTGGAAGAAATGGAGAAGAACATCACCGGGTTCTACCAGGCACTGGAGAAGGCCAGCCATGTCACGAGCAGCAGCGACACCGAGGGGCCCGTGGACTACAAACACAAGTGCCAGGTGATCCTTAACTCATTCACTCGAAGCCATTTTCACTGAAGCAACTCCCGGTTTGTTTTACTGGATTTTGACTGGTTTTGCAAGGCCCACAGAATATTGTGTTCTATTGCTATAAAAACATGGACCCTACCAAAAGGAAGATTAGAGTAAAGTATATTTGTATCTGTTTCCGTTTTGCAGCAATTAGCATAACAATAAAGCTGTTTCATAATTATTCACAAACCTGGAGAAAACACTGGAGAAAAAGAGCTTGTTGCAACATAATCCTGGCTGATCTCTAATACTCTTCTGCCACCTGCTGGCCGTTTTTTGTAATCACTACCATTGCTTTAAGCGACCCCTTCAGGTCAGAAGCTGCATCAAAGCCTTCTGTATGCTCTTGCATAAAAACAACCTACCAAAATAAAGATTAGGGTCTCTTCTTTCATCAGGAAAAAAAAAAGTGTATTTCTATTTGTTTCCGTTTTGCAGAAATTTGTATTAGAATATAGTTTCTTCATGGCCCTGGTTGATCTCTTATACTCTGCTGCCACCTACTGGCCGTTTTGTAATTACTAACCATTTTGTTCACCCCTTCTCTGCCTGTTGAGAGTCTGCAAAAAGCCTTCTGTATGTGCTAGCATTAAAAAAAACCTCCACAAAAAACATATAAATACGTCTTTTGGTCACTTATTACATTTCAAATATAACATATTTATAAATTTTTTGGGAGCAAATGAGTTAAGACGCCTTGTTTGTCGCAGGAGCTGGCGGCCGCCACGCAAAGCTGCAAAAAGTGTCTGCTGGTGATTGAGAGGAATCACCAGAGCATCGTGAAGCTGATGGACACCAGTCAAACACTGCAGCACATGGACACAAGCCTCCTGCAGAAAAGAGTGGCTGACCTCCAAGCCTCCTCGCAGGTAAAGGTGTTCTCCGCTCTTCAGAATATTCTGCTTTCCAAACGAAAATCTTTTTACAGTTGAACACAATTTGACCTCCTCTAAACTCTTGAATGCACATGCACAAACGGTGCCGTTGTCGGATGGAATGCAGCCGACTCCCGGCCATTCGAATTGGCTCCCCTCATTCCCATTGAAATCAGGGGGGGTTGATTCTCATACATGCTGAGAACAGAAAGTTGTCCAAAAAGGTCGTAAAAAAATTTGATGAATCTACAGGAGGTCAAATCAAGTGTCACAAAACGTTTTTCCGTGAGCAGTTTTCACATTCAATTGCAACGTGCGCGTAGGCCATGTTTCGGGAAGCGAGCGAGTGGAGGAAGCGCGTGGAGGAAAACAGCTGCCTCATGAAGAGGTTTGACGAGTCACGGCTAGAGCTGGAGAAAGTGCTGAAGATGGCGGAGAACTGTCTGACGGAAAGAGGCAACCCGGATGAGCTGCTGAAAAGGCACACGGTGAGGAATCCGGCTAGGATGCTCGACTTCCACGCCTACATTACTGAACTTTGCCTCAACAAACATTCCAGTTTTGTATAACTGTATAACCGTTCAAAGTGAACATCAGGTGTTTGTTGGTTATAAATATCCCATCTAAAAATAGAGCCTGCATCTGATGGATCCAAGACAGTGTCTCTCAAATCTGTGAGGAGATTATTACCAGTGTGACTTTATCTATTTATATTGTGTTTCTAGATACTGTTCTATTCCAACATACTCTGATTTGAGGGAGGCTTTTTATTGTCTTAATTTGAATACCTAAGGGAGGTGTTTATTCATCTTAAGTTGATCCTTTTAGGGAGGGTGTTCCTTTTTCTGAAAGTCACTGATTATTTGAAGGAATTTGTTTCTTATGCATCTGATTTTTTTTTTTTGGTGTGTGTGTTGTAGGGCTGCGCAATAGATCGGAAAAAAAAAAAACGATATCGCGATATTGGTCTATGGAGTATGCATATCACAAAGACATGCAATAAGTTTGATATGGAATTTGAGGCTTTTATCTGAATTTGACCAGTCAGACTGTCAGGTTTACCTGTTTGACATTTATTAAACATGAGAAAAAAGGAGAACACTTTGAACACTCAGTTCAAAGCTTGCGAGGAGAGAGGAGAGGAACTCTCTGAAAAAAATCCCCTCTTCACCCTCTCTTTTTATTTGATTTCCATGACCCTAGTTCCATGGGTGCTCCAACCCTAATAATGCAAAAGCAAAGCCTTTGTTTATAAAAATGCAGATTTTTTTGAAGGAGGTGTTTGCGTCTTAATATTTGTCATGATTTGATTTTGTACATGTTTTTAATTGAACATTTATTCATTTGATTTATTTGAGGGAGGCATTTATATGCCATAAGTTGATGATTTATGGTCAGAAAAAAAATCCACCCATAGGAAGTCAAAATACATGACAATAATTATGTGAACACAATACCAACCCCCACTAACCAACCCCCACTAACCACCCCCCACCCCCCACCCCCCCGATCGACATTTTCAGGTTTTTGGGCCTTGATCCCGCTGCTGAAAAAAAAATCCTAGAGGAAACACTGCATCCTATAATTTCAGAATGAAATTGAAGAGCTTCAAGTAAAGCAGGCACTTTGTGATTTGGGCAGGAGTTCTTCGGGCAGCTGGACCAGCGTGTCTTAAATACGTTCCTCAAGGCTTGCGACGAGCTCACCGACATTTTGCCCGAGCAGGAGCAACAGTCGCTCCAGGAAACTGTCCGGGTGCTGCACAAACACTGGAAGGTGCGTTCGCTAAATCAAACTGTGATCTTTCTCTCCTGACCGGTGACTGTTGGTTTGCCTTCCTCGTTTTTTTTTTTCCCCAGGACGTCCAGACCGACGCGCCCTTCCACCTCCTCCGCCTCAAAGTGGAGGCGGAGGCGAGCAAGCTGGCGCTGTTGCTGCAGGAGTGCCAGGCCGAGGTGACCCGAGAGAACCGGCACCTGGCCAGCGCGGGCAGCGAGCGGCTCGTCAAAGAGCACCGGGTGAGAACATCGAGCGATTTATCTTCTTTCTCAGACGAGCTCACCGTGACGATCATGTCCTCGTGTCTGTCCCCCCCGTCAGGCCTTCTTCCGAGAAAGGGGTCCTCAGTCCCTTTGTGAGAAGAGGCTGCAATTGATGGAGGAACTCTGTCAGAAGCTCCCCGAGGGCGACTCCGCCCACCAGACTCTTGAGAAGTCCAGGAAGGATTACTCTGAGGTCAGCGAGGAGATTGAAAACACACATGAGAAGCTAATGCAGAACCCGGACAAATGGAAGGATTACAATGCAAGGTATGATCATCTAAAATGGTTTTTACAAAATATGTGAGGCATTTCTCTCATTTGAATTCATTGATGATCAAAATAGTTGTCCAATAAATTCATGATTGATTAGTTGTCGATTAATTGTGGCACCTCTAATTCTCACTTTGACCTTAATATTTGTGTCTTGCAGGGTTATTATACAGGGTCAGGCAAAATGATCTGACACTTTTGTAGGTTTAATAAAAGACAAATAAAGTAAAGAAACAAAAAAGTGTTTTTATTTTCGAAAAGTACGTATAATGCCATTTTTTTTTCCATATAAAGACTTTTTGTTTTGTTTCTGTATAGTGCCGTTATTTTTTGTTTCTTTTGGAGTTGATGCGACGAATTGGACTGGTGAACATCGCTCTTTCATTGTGGAAACGTTTAACAAAACAAACAAATCTGTAACTGCAACACAACGAGCGTTCCGTTCAAACTTCAAACGTGGTAGACATGATCCCGTACCAGTTCGTAACACGATTTTGTTATGGGTTACCAGCTTCAGAGCTACTGGATCTGCATTGAAACGAAAATCAACCCGCCAGCCAAAAAACAATAGCTAGTTTAGCTAGTTTTTATTTCGTTTTGAGGTTGTTTTTTTTAAATTGAGTTAGTTTAATTAGTTTCCGTTTCTTTGTTATTTTTTTCATTAGTTTTAGTTATTTAATAAATGCTTAGTTTTAGTTTAGTTTGTTAGTTTCAGTCTTAGTTTTAGTTTTTTTTGTGTACTACTTGTGCGCAATATTAAAAAAAGAGCATGGGAGTGACGTCATCTGAAGGCGCTTTTCTATTTGGCTGCTGCTAGATGACGTCACTTCTGTGTGACAAACATTAAACCTCCTTATTCCGGTTAATAATTAAAATAAATCTACTTAAAATCACATTTAAAATCGTCACCAAATGCTCATGCATTAAATTCATAACCAAAGGTGAAAATTTAAAAGCATATTCGTTTTTATTTTATTTCGTTAACGAAATTGTTTTTTGAATTTTAGTTTTTTTGTTCGTTTTAGTTAACTAAAATAACCTTGGCGTCTTGTAACAGATATGCCGAACTTTCTTGCTGGTTGATATCGAAAGAAAGCCAACTTCGACTCTTGAGAAACCGGGCGGGCGATCCGAGAAAATACAACCAAGTCAAGGCTACCATCACGGTACGTTTTTGCATCACGCCATCCCTCAAAACCACGCCGTCGTCTTCCGCCTTTGCCATCTGCAGTGCATTTTTCCACCACGTTCTCTTGCCGTGTGCCGCTGCAGGAGCTGAAGAACGACGCCGAGCTACAGGAAGGGAACCTTTGCTGGCTGAAAGCCCGCATGGCCGTTCTGATCGAGATCTGCGCCGATAATGACGCCCAGAGGCAAGGAAGTTCCCTCAGCAAACTCTCGGCTGACTTTAAGGGTCTTCTCTTGTCTCTCATAGAGGTGGGTAACTGCCCTGCAACTTGTGCTGTCACTATTGACTATTTTTAGAATCACTTAATCTATCCGTTATTTAATTGATTAATCGGATTAATTTTAATTTTGCATTAAAGTGTATTACAAAAGCATTTTTCCCTCTGATTATCCATCCATCCATTTTCTGAACCGCTTGTTCCTCACAAGGGTTGCGGGGGGTGCTGGAGCCTATCTCAGCTGGCTATGGGCAGTAGGCGGGGTAACACCCTGAACTGGTTGCCAGCCAACCATTAAAGACAACCATAACAACAACAAGTTGCATTATGCATTATACATCTTTGGTGTGTTTTAGGCTGAGAAGATGGTCCTGGCTGTGGGTGACTGCGTTCAATTTAGGGAGGAAGTGCAGACAACTTTGGATGAGCTTCTCCGAGCGCAAAAAGAAGCTCAGGCTGATGTGTCCCGAATCCTGGATTGTCCCACTGTGAGAGAAGCCCAGCAACTGCTACTCGTTCACCAGGTATTCTGCTCCTAAAAAGACAAAATGTTCACATCGGAAGTCCTAATGGCCCTTAAATTGTCCCTCCATAGCAACTTCTGAAACGTCTGAAGCTGAAGAGGAAGGATGTTCAGCAGCTGATCAGCAGGGGGCAGCAGCTGCAGGCCGAGGAGGGCCTGGGAGAGACTCTGCAGCAGGACCTGCACAGTCTGGAGAACACGCTCAGCAAAATGGAGCAAAACATGGATTCGCAAGAGCAAAGCCTTGAGGTGGGCTACCACTTATTATTCCTTAAAAAGGCATTTTTTTTCTTTCTTTTGTATGTACTTGATATTTGATGTTTTATGATCGTCAGGTCACACTGGCAGCCTGGCAGGAGTTCGACAGTCAGCAGGAGGCCGTACGCCAGTTTGTGAGCAAGGCCCGATCCAAGACGGAGCGAGACCTGAACTTCAGTAGTCCGGAGAGCCTGGCGGTTGAACTGGACCAGGCCAGAGTGAGTCAAAACTTGGGGCGATCTGTCTCAAGGGGTCAACATTCACAAACGGTGCTCACACACCAATTTGTGCCGCAAACGCGGGTACGAACATTTGATGCACAAATCTGTGCAAATCTGTGCTGACAGTTAACCCTATCAAACCTGAACCATGAATTATAAGAGAGAAAATTCAGATTCTTTGTAAATAGAGTATTTGTTGGTCCTTTTGAACAAACAAATTATTATTATATTTTTTTTAAATCAACTGCCACATATGACTTTTGATTTGTGTCATATTTGATACATTAGGTCACAATGCTTTAAATTCGTACATTATAACTGTCAAAAATATAATAATAATAATGATAATAATAATAATAATAATAATAATAATAATAATAATAATAATAATAATAATGATAATAATAATAATAATAATAATAATAATAATAATAATAAATACGACATATCAAACACATTAGTATTTCCCAAAATCAGAACATTTCCAACTATTAATAAGTATACGTGTCGCTGGAAAAGCCATCAGCTGGGTGATACTGCCCTCTAATGGATTATCCGTGCAATGCATGTGTCAGATCATATAAATCAGTAGGGGTGTGAATTGCCTAGTGTCTGGCGATTTGATCCTTATCACGATTCATAGGTCACAATTTGATACCGATTAATCCCGATACGAATCTGTAAGTCAATTATTGCGATTTTAGAAAATACTCATCAGTAAACTTATATGTGTACACTGTACACTGTAAGATTTGTATGAAAATATATTCAACTGAAACTGAAACAACACTGTATTTCACAAACCGGTTGCAATCTGTTTCATACATTGAACAGCTTTAAAATGAAATATTATGGCTTAATGTTGTATTAATATAACATTCTTCCATGCTTAAAGTGTGAAGTAAGACTTTTTGTCCAATATTTCCATCAAAAATTGATGATTCGGCCACATATTGAATCAATTCAAAAATTGTGCACTGTAAAATCGTGATATATTACCGAATCGATTTTTCTTAACGGCCCTATAAGTCAGGGTTTTAATTTAATGGGGGGGGGGGTTATACTTATGAACTAGAGGGCTCAAAATGTCTTGTATTTGATACGGTTTGGCTTGATAGGGTTGAAGGTATATTTTCCACGTGTTGTGATCCAGGTTCTCCTGAAGCAATGCGAAGCCGAGGCCTCGCACATGAACACGTTGCTCAAGAGAGCCACGGAAATCCAGCTGGGCCCAAAGAACAAGACTCTCCTCCTTGAGCAGGCTCGCTCCCTCTGCGATCAAGTGGACAAAGTGGAGGCTGGCCTCAAAAAGGAGTACGCTCTTTTCAAGATTTTCTTTTTTCTTTTTTTTTCTTTTTTAGAAGCTCTTGTGTGACGTCTACTTTTGTGCTCTAGTGTGAAAACCGCCGAGGAGATGAAGATCAAGTGGGATCGTTTCGGAGCTGAATTTGATGCTTTTTCCTCGTGGATATCTGACAAGGAAAAGCAACTGGACACTTTGAAGGGGTCCAATTTGGCACTTGAGCGACAGCTCGAGACAGTCAAGGTACTCGATCAGCCTCACTAACATTTGTTGTCCAACTTCAGCTGGGACTAGTGTGAATTTTGTCTGCCATTTTTAAATGTAGTGTCAGTTTTAGTCCAATTTCAGTCACGCTTGTTAGTTTTTAATCACAGTTAGTCAACCTCATATAATTTTTATTTAGTCCAATTTTAGTCGACTATAAATCTAGAATTTTAGTCTTTATTTTAGAAAAAAACTAAACAAACTGTCAACGTTTTAGTCTAGTTTTTGTCAGGATTTGACCCCTATATATATATATATTTTTTTGTCAGCAGATTATATTGAACTTTTTCGGATCTAAAACTATTTAGAAGGGGGTTGCTTCAGTGGAAATGGCTGGGAGTGAATGAGTTAATGAGGGTTTTAGTCTAGTCTAATCTAGTTTTAGTCCGGTGAAAAATGCGTGTTGACGAAATAATTTTTGTTTCGTCTTTTTGTTGACGAAATTAACACGAGCTTGGGTACTGTGTTGCCACGTGTTCAGGCCGTCGAGACGGAGCTCCAGGAGCGGGCTCGGGTTCTCCCCGGGCTGGAGACGGACTCGCAGGACGTGGCGCAGTTCGTTTCGTCGGGCGAGGCAGCCCGCGTCAAGGCCCGCTTGACCCAAATGGGACGCTACTGGGATGAGCTGAGGGAGAGCGTGCAGCGGCTCGACGGGCGGCTGCGCGAAAGCTTCTCGCACCAGCAGAAGTTCTCGCAGAGCTTCCAAGAGGTGCAGTGAAAGAAATTCATTTCAAAGTGTTTGGTCAAGTAGTGGTTAGCAGGTCCGCCTCGTAGTTTAGAGTTTATAGAAGATTTGCACTTGTTTTTCATTAGAGAATTCTTTTTTTTCTTTTTTTTTTAGGCACAAGCATTGCTCTGTGAGCTACAGTCAAAGCTGGAAGATCCAATCAAGACCTGCAGTTCCTCATCAGATACCTACACAGCCCTTCAGAACCACATGGTGCTTGATTCTTCACTTTTGCCATATATTTGTTTGGTCTTCACTAAAAATCAACTCACTCGATAATTTGAATATTAAATCAATACTTGACTTATTCAGCCATTTTCAGCAGTAAAAAGTTCATATTTTGCCCAGAATGAATTTGATGATGTCATTATTTCTCATGTACAATTAATACCTTTAAAAAGTAATTTTTCTACTTGCTGCCGACTGATGATGACATCGCGACCAATCATGGCTCAGTTTACTGACCAAACCCAGAACACAGGTGGGTCATGATTGGTGCGTTACCTACTTCCTCTGCACAGGTGATGCCATCATCAGTCGACAGCAAGTAGAAAAAAAAAAACTTTTTAATAGGGATGGGCGAGTACTGATACCGGCTTTGTTTTTTGCTTCAGTTTTGCACCTTTGAATAAGACTCAGAGAGAGTAACGGTTAAACCTTTTTTTTTTTTTTAGTTTGCACTTGAATTTATTTACAGATACTAAAGCTCAGAAAGACTTAATTTTTTTTGTTTTTGCACTTTTATTTTCTTACAAGTGAATCCTAAACTAAAAGAGCATTTTTGTGTTTTATTTTGAGCTTTAACACTATTGATGAGTGACTGTGCTGTTTTTTTGTTTTGTTTTTGTTTTGTCAAAATTAAAGGAAATTATTTTTGTTTAAAAATATTTTTTTGTGATTTTTTTTAATTTATCAAAATGTACTACTCGTATCGGCACTTAGTATCAGTATCGGTGAGTACTGAGGGGTTTAGTATCAGTATCAGTCTGAAAAAAAGTGGTATCGAACGCCCCTACTTTTTAATTAAAGGTATTAATTGCACATGAAAAATAATGAAGTTATCAAATTCATTCTGGACAAAATATTAACTTTTCACTGCAGAAAATGGTTCAATGAGTCAAGTGTGCCTTTAAACTACCGAATGTTACTCCTGCATATCACTCAAATTCTCCAAATGGACTGGCTAACACTATTAAATTAAACATTGAATAGAATATAATAACCAGGATACAAAATGAATAACTCACAATACACTTCAAACTGTCAGTTTGCATGGCTGATAGCATATTTTACTTTTCTTGACATAATTTGGCCTGCGTGCTTTTGTTTGTTTTTGTTATACAGTAATGCGCAACATCTGCCATCTAGTGATAAACACTGGTATTACAACTTAAAACGGATCAGTTGCAGTTTAAAAAAAAAAAAAATGATTGAGGCCATCTCTACTTTGTAATGGACATCAATTTGGACCAACTGCTCATCACATGTGTCTTTTTGTTTCCCAGGACGTCTCTCAGCAGCTGGAGAGGCTGAAGGGAACCTTGCTCTCCCTGTCCGCTGCCGCCCGGCGACTGAGCGACAGAGAGAAAGCGGAGGCGACTGTCAAGGCGTTAAATGCCACCTTTGAGCAAAACACGCAGGAAGCCAAGATCAAGCAGAGCACTCTGGAGACCCTGCTAACTGATTGGCAAAGGTAAAAAAAAAAAAAAATACAGTGGTACCTTGACTTATCTCATGAGTGATTTTGGGTTATGTACTGTCATGTTGTTGTTGTTTTTTCTTTTTTCCCCCTGTTGCTTTGTGTTACGACTTGCACCTAGATCAGGGGTGGCAAACTGCGGTCCTCGAGGGCCGGTGTCCTGCAGGTTTTGCAGATTTCCCTACTCGAAGTGCAGCTGATTCCAATTAACAGGCTCGTTATCAGGTTTCTGCAGAGCTTGCTGATGAGCTGATCATGAATCAGCTGTGTTGCAGAACGGAAATATCCAAAACCAGCAGGACTGCGGCCCTCGAGGACCGTATCTCGCCACCCCTGACCTAGATGCTCAGACGCACACTAACCTGACTCCAGCTTGTGACTTCACGCCCCTTAAAGACACACATTCACAGATACTACAGCAATGACACTATAAATCAACTTGTTTCCTTACATTAACAAGGTGACAAGGTTTCCCAAAAATGTCATTCTGTCAAAATGCTCAGACACGTCAGAAAGGCCACTTCAACCTGAGTACAACAAATTTAATTTATGAGTTCCAAAGAAATTATTTTTTTTCTTGGAAAAATATGGCCTTTGGGGCAAGGTTTTGTGAGATATTGCTTATAGAAAATCTTAAAATAAATAAATAAATAAATAAATAAATAAATAAATAAATAAAGCCTCCTAATTCATTTCGGGGTGCACCGATTTATCGGCCCTGATTTCCTTAATTTTGGGGGATCGGTGATCGGCCGATCCCTTAAAAATAAGCCAATCTTTTGCACTGATCTCATTTCTCTCCTCAGAGGTCAGAAAAAAGTATAGTCTTTTGCATTCCGAAGTGTTCTCCAAGGCAAATTGTCCAAATTACTGTGACCCACTTGCCCCCCCAAAAAATACTCCACTTAAATAGCTTAGGAAAAAAAAAAAAAAAAAAAAAAAAGATGGCGGCCATCTGTTATGTTAGTACTTACTTACATTCGCTTTGCTTTGTTTTTTTTTGTTTTTTTGTTTTTTTGTTTTTTTTTGTTTTTTTTTACAAAATATAATGCTATTTGTTTGCGATTGGCTGGCAACCAGTCCAGGGTATCCCCCGCTGAGATGCTGCTGCAGCACTCCCGCGACCCTTGTGAGGAATAAGCGGTCGAGAAAATGGATGGATGGATAATGCTATTTGTCTTTATTATAAATACACAACAAAAACTCTTGGTATTTTTATTGAGGGCTAGGGATGTAACGATATGCAAGCATTACGATACGATATTATCACGATATGAAGCTCGCGATACGATAATTATTACGACATTGTGGGGAGGCTGGTGATATTTAAAAAATGCCACAATATTGTAAAAAAAGAGCTCATCCCAAGAAAAGCACAATATTGTGCTTTTGTACATAAGAACAATACATATAAACCACCTACAATCTCTAATAACAATATTGAGGCGCTTAATTGCTAATGCACGCACATATTGAGTTCCTCCACATATTGACTCGGTTTACAGGCATATTACGTTCCCCTTCACCTGACAATTAGTGTAGATTTTAAACATAGAAGGGCCAAAACATCCCTAATAAAAATTAAATTGCACTGAAAAAATAGCCACCAGAGGGTGCTAGAACTGCACAAATGGTAATAGATTCGTTCCTTTTAACTCTTTTTCCTGCCAAGAACGGTAATTAACGTTAACGGAAATCCCAACGAGTTCTGCCAATAACGTTAATTGATCTCAAATGTGTTTTTGTTTATGTTTTTTTTTCCCCACAATGGGCACCGCAACGTCTTCTGCAGCTCTGAAAACGTGGTGGATCTTACGAAATATGTTTGCAAAGAATGATAAAAATGCTTGTCACATAAAATCAAATTCATTAGTGTCACTACTAAACAAATATTAGCGTCAAAGTCACTGTTGAGCAAAAAATGTATAATTTCACAAACTGCTTTTTTTCCTCATTTTTTTTTCCATTATAGCTTGCTATCACACAAATTACCTATTTTCAAATGGTGATTACTAAAGAAGATGTTTTTTGTTTGTTTTTTGTTTTTTAAATTTATTTTATTTTATTTTATTTTATTTTTTCAAATGAGAGAATGGAATCCAATCCTTAATATGGAATCCACCATGTTTACGTAGCCATAGTGCACAATATTCTGCTGGCACTCTTGGGGTTGTCTTTTTGGATAACGTTTGACAGTGAAAGAGTTTTAAATATCGTGAACATGACGACGACAATATTGTGACAGTTTTAATCTCACCATATCACAATATTGCCCTTATCGTTACATCCCTAACAGCTGGAACGGATTAATGGCATTTTAATCAGTTTCAGTGATTATATGACGTAACAAATTAAGTCAAAGTACCTCTGTACTGCATGTGTAGCTGAAACGTTTTTTGTCGCACGCTTTCCACAATTTGCAATGATGGGTTGCAGGTTTGAGAAACAACGCTGCAACTTCATTTCCTGTCTGGAGAGGAGCGAATGCGCCGTCAAATCCGAGAGCCGGTACCTGTCGGCCGACAAGGCCAAGCTCTGCAGCGAGCTGCAGGACGTGCAGGTAAATGACATGCTGAACCCCAACCAAAAATACATCTTGTAAAAATAAAAATAATCCAGTCATCGTTTCTTTTCAGGCCTTGCACTCGGAGGTCCGGACTCTAGGGCCCTGTCATGCTGAGCTGCTCTCTCTCGGGACGTCACTTTATTACAACGCGCCGGATGAAAGGGTGGCCCATCTGAGGGAAGAGCTCGACGCCCTGCAGAGAAGACTGCACGCGCAAAATGAAGCGCTTCCGAAAAGGTAAGTAGACACTCATTAAGATGTTGTCAAGATCCCATTGCTTCAGCTGAGTCACTTCCAAATCTGTTGTCCTTGTACTGGCTTCCAGGCAGAGGAGAAGTGGCGCGGCTTTTATTTACACCATCACGAGGAATGGAATAAGCGCAACTCAAGAAATTGTGCTGTCATTATTTTTTTTGTCCTCCAGAATCCAAGAGCTCCAGAAGCAACTGGCCCAAGTGGAACAGTTTGACCGAGACCTTCAGAATTTCTCCCAGTGGAGCGAGAAAATGCTTTCGAGTCTACATACGGCTCCCCAGATCAGCATCAGCGACCTGTCCTCGGCCAGCGCACGAGTTAACGTAAGTCACGTGGAATGAGAAACATTTTTTAGCTGGGATTAAATTATTCGCAGCTTTTTTGTTCGCTTTCTCTCACTTCCTCTACCAGAGTCATTTCTTCTCATAAAATTACATTTAGCTTCTTTCTTGAAATGATTAATATTACGAACTTATTCTTTGTGGCTCTTTTAGAAAATATTTGAAATTGTATTTTTTTTTCTCTCAAGATTTTTTTTCCCCTCCATCACATTACATTGAATCAAATTCAATCCCGTGGCCTCTTTTTTGATGAGTCTAAAATGGAAATGTGAAAAATATAGATTAGATTAAAAATCAAATAACAAAATATTCCATTACTTTTGCAGTATTTGATTTTGGATTGCCAGTTGGAAATCGAAAGAATGAATGTTATGTGGGTTGAATCCAGTTTTGTGACTCATTTTTGTTTCTGTTTAGTCATTTTGATGTGAGCCTGAAATTGAAATATGAAAAAAATATTGGACAATAACCAAAACATCTAAAAAAAAAAAGAGAAAAGGACACCACTTTTTCAATTTTTGACTGCTCTTTGGAAATGGAAAGAACAAATGGTATCACATTAAATTCAGTCACATTACCAAATATTTAAAAAATTTGGCATTTTTGGAACATTTTTGTGACTGTTTTGTGTTGGAACTGGAAAGAACAAAGGATAACGGATTAAATTTTAAATTATTTACATTTTTATAAATAAATTATAAATTATACATAAAATTTATTAAGTTATTAATTAATTTTTAAAATTATTATTTTTTAATTAATTTAATTTTTATTTAATAAAAATTATAAATTTAAAAAATTTTGCTCTTCGCGGCAGCGCTTAGTCTCATTTACTCTTCATATTCATTTCTTCTTGTAAAATTAAGTTTTCTTCTTTCTTGAAATGATTAATATTACGGCTTTGTTCCCTTAATTCCATTTTTAGACAGTAGTTTAAATTTAAATTGTTATTTTTCCCTCCCTCAAAACTGCAAACTTGTTAAATTGACTTGTCTGACCTGGGAAGTACGAAGGTTGAATCAATAATATGATAGCAAACATTGTTTAGCCTAATGCTGGTGCCCAGTTGATGATCTAAAACTGCAGCTAATTGAGAAAATATTTCAAACTGTATTCATATTTAATTTTTTTTCGGTCAATATTCTTCCCGCCAATCACATTGCATTGAATCAAATTCAGTCCCATGGCCTGTTTATGAGAGTCTAAAATGGAAATGTTAAAAAAAAAAAAAAAAAAAAATATGAGAATTTTTTTTTTCCACCCCGCATTATTTTTTTGTTGGATTAAAAAAACAAATTACAAAATATTCCATTATTTTTGGAGTGTTTGATTTTTGATTGCCAGTTGGAAATAGAAAGAATTAATATGTGGGTTAAATCCAGTTTTGTTGCTGTGAGCCTGAAATTGAGATATGAAAACAAATCTGACATTTAAAAAAAAAAAAAAAAAAAAAGACACCACTTTTTCAATTTTTGATTGCCATTTGGAAATGGAAAGAACAAATGATATCACATTTTGTATTTTTTTTTTATGTGAGCCAAAAATTACCATTTGAAAAATCTGTACTTTTAGAACATTTTTGTGATTGTTGTGTGTTTTAACTGGAAAGAACAAATGATAACGGATTGAATTCAACCTTTTGTATTTTATGTGAGAACTTGAAATAATGAAAAATCAGATATTTATTACCCTTATTTTCTGGCGTAAGATTCTGGTTTTGTGACCATTTGTGGGTGGCAGGTGGTGCTGGATTTCACTTTGATTCATCTTTTCTTGATTCATCTTTCTTTCCTTTGACCTTTTCTCTGGTCTCTTGACCTTTTGAACTTCATGACTGGTGAGACTCTGAAATATCCGGTTTAAGGTGAAGGGTAATGGGATTTTTATTAGGTTTTAGGGGAACTAATAAGTACAAATTTACACTAATTCACACGCACGCACACGCATGCACACAAATGCACACAAACGCACAGAATTTTTTTTTTTTTAAAAAGATATGTTGAATCGGTAAGACTGCCGAATGAACAATTCTGAACTCTCTCTTGAGAATAAATAAATAAATACAAAATAAATAAATTCAGCCTTTTGTAGTTTTATGTGAGAATTTGAAATATTGAAAAATCTGATATTTATTACCCTCATTTTTATGTGTTAAATAAAAAATGTAAAAAAATAGCAAAATAAATAGAAAATAAATAATATATATATATATATATATATATATATATATATATATATATATATATATATATATATATATATATATATATATATATATATATTATAGATAAAAAAATCTGCATCATTTTCATTGTTTGTTATTTAATTGGTAATGGGAGACAAATAATGCACAGATTTTTTTCCATGACGTTTCCTTGGCAGGAGATCCAGGCGGCCTTACAGAAGCAAGCGGGTGCGAAACAGATGTTAGATAACCAGGCGGAGAGTCTCTGCGAGTCGTGCGATCCCGGCGACGCGCCGCTCCTCCGCAGCCGAGTGGACGGCTGCGTGCAGCCATACCTGGAGTCTCACCGAATCATCCAGCTGCAGTCGGAGTGCCTGGAGAAGCTCGCCACCTTCCGGCAGACGCACGGCGCGGCCGCGGCCGCGTTGCAGGGCCTGCGGCAAACGGCGGAGAGCGGCGGGAGCTGGGACCGTGGCCGAGTGGAGGAGCTGCAGCGGGAGCTTTCGGCCGCCGTGCCGGATGTGTGCCGGCTGGAGACACTGGCCGTCGACCTGGACAGTGGCCTATGCAAAAGCCACCTGCACATGGGCGCAGAGGGAGGCTCTCGTAAGTCGTGCCGCGCGCTGGCCGATTCGCTCGGTGCTGAGCTGGACGCGGTGAGGAACCTGCTGGGGACCAAGCAGAGCGAAGCAGAGGCCTTGGGGGCGCTGTGGACTTCCTTCAGACAGCGGAAAGAGCAGCTGCTCAAAGCTGTGGAGGACATTGAAGAAAAAGCCGACCATCAGAGCTTGAAAGAGGCCAGCCTTTTGGCTCTCCAGCAAAGGTAACAACATGCTCCAGTGGAGTTCCTAAATCACCACCTCCCCCTACAACTGTTGACTCAGGTGCGAGTCCAGGCTCTGGCCTTCCTGGGTGGAGTTTGTATGTTCTCCCCGTGCCCGCGTGGGTCTTCTCCGGGTACTCCGGTCTCCTCCCACATTCCAAAGACATGCATGGCAGGTTAATTGGGCGCTCCGAATTGTCCCTAGGTGTGCGTGTGAGTGTGGATGGTTGTTCGTCTCTGTGTGCCCCGCGATTGGCTGGCAACTAGTCCAGGATGTCCCCCGCCTACTGCCCAAAACCAGCTGAGATAGGCTCCAGCACCCCCCGTGACCCTCGTGACGAATAAGCGGTCAAGAAAATGGATGGAGTAATTGTACTACAATAAATCCCTGTATGGAATAATGAGAGCTAGCAAAGAACAAACTTAATTGTTTGCATCAACCATTCAGAGTATTATCTCAGTATCGTGAATCGGGACTTGCAGAAGTTAGGTTTACATTTCACAAGAATTATTTTTCTTGCTTTCATTTCATTTGTTGATGGTTCTGATAGCTGGTTCTGATGATGCAGACCAATCTGAGTAGCACGCAGTACCTTATGAGAAAAAAAAAAATTATATTCACATTCTTACTGATGAAATATGCATTTAGAGCATCTCCCACACTTATTTTATACTTATTGGTACAACCGGACGTCGCACAGTGATATTTTCCTATTTGTCAAGGAATAAAATAACGTGGAAAGTATCCTGCGGAAAAGTCAACTTACTGTAAGTGTGGCAACGCAAGATGGCCGCCAACAGCTTCATGTTTCGCTACAGCATGAGCAACCCAGTTAATTTATTACATCCGTGCCGTATCAGCCTGCGAATCCACCTGAGAGTCTGACCGTGATCTTTTTTTTTAAGGTTTGAGTCAGGACAGGATAGTAGCGTTTCATTTCATTTTCTGAACTAATGAGCTATGGTTGTACACACATGTGGGTCGGCTAGCATTAGGCTAGGTAGCATCACGTTTACAGCCGGCGACTTGAATGACGTATATGCGCTTCTCTCGCGAAGCACAGATCTATATGAATACTGGATTATGCTTGGGCATGGTGATGAGCGCAGGGCTTCCATGATATATGCAAGTCCGTGAATGAGGAGCACTCACTGGAACAGCTTTTGAGGATTTAAAAAATAAATAAATAAATAAAGCTTCTCTCCCTGTCGCCCATTTTGCTCACGAGCGCCCCTAGCATCTGCCTAATCTGCCTAATGGCAGGAGCTCCACTGACATGCTCAGGCCAGGGTTATTAGAGTTTTGGGAATTTTCATATTAGTTAGTTTTTTTGTTTTGTTTTGAGTTTTGTTTTTTAAATTTAGTTAGTTTTGACTACTTTTCAGGGTAGTTCTGTTGGTTTTATTAGTTTTAGTTAATTTCAGTATTAGTTTTCTTTTTCTTTTTTTTTTGGTTGTGGGTTCGATCCTCACCCCGTGGCGACTATGTCAAAGTTTTCCTCGAGCAAGACATAATGGCATGTCCATTCATTTTAATGGGAAAATATGATTTCAGATACAAGTGATATGAAATACGAATTAAACTCGTATTTAAAGGCACCACTCACTGTAGCTGTACATTTTCTTCCTAATAAGAAGTGTGGGGGAAAAAAGTTTGCACATCACCCGATTTAGGGCTCAAATTGCATCCTTGTTTTGTGTCAGGTTGCGCTTCTTCAATCAGCTGGAGGACGAGCTGCAGTCCCACCAGCACGAGGAGCAGTGGCTGCGGGACAAGGCCAACCAGCTGAGCCAGCGAGACGCAGAGCTGGCCGCCGAGGCCCTGAGGGAAATCAGCCTGCTGGACACCACGTGGGAGGACACCAAGAGGCTCATTACGGAGAGGTACTGTGGGTGCACGTTTCCACCAGTCTGAAAAAAATGAAATGCTGTAAATGCCTTAAATGCCGTACTTTCAAAGAACTTAAAAAAAAGTTCACATATAAGTAGAATTTTATGACTGTAAATCTCAAATAAATAAATTAACACTCTTAAAAACATAATTTACCAATTGACTTGTGGTAACATCACACAATCGTAGCAGAACCAGTAAAAAACAGAATGTGCTCTAAAACAGCCACACAACGCTGCCTTCAGCTAGCAAGTCGCTAACATTGAATAGCATCTATGTTTGTGCTGCTACATTCCCTTAATCAACAGATTGAACACAAACAGATGTATACAGACAATATAAAAATACTCAGTCATATATTATTTATCCTCTGTGAAGAACGGTTGATACTAGTGCCATACTGATGAGCAGGGAGGAGCTAAGATGTTTCAATGAACAAAATATCTGTCTGTCTGTCGTATACTGCCCCCTTGTTGGCCACGGGGTCGTTCAATGGATGCAGTGTGACAGAAAATGATTCTTTTTAACTCATTCAAACCCAAAACATGAAAACACAAGTTTTAATACTTTGTCCTTCATCACTTTTTTTTAAATTTTTTTTATTTTTAGTGCAAGAGCATACAGAAGGCCTAAAGCAATGGTAGTCATTACATAAAACGGCCAGCAGGTGGAAGCAGAGTGTAAGAGATCTGCCAAGGGCCATGTTGCGACAAGCTCTTTTTGACAGTGTTTTCACCAGGAATGTGAATATTGATTAAACTTAACTATATTCTAATGCAAATTGCTGCAAAACGGAAACAGATGAAAATATTATTTTTTCTTCCCTGATGAAAGAAGAGACACTAATCTTTCTTTTGGTAGGTTCCATGTTTTTATAGCAATAGAACACAATAATCTGTGGGTTTTCCAAAATCAGTCAAAATCCAATAAAACAGCCGGGAGCAAAGGGGGTTGCTGCAGTGAAAGTGGCTGGGAGTGAATGAGTTAATAGGAAGTTAAAAAAAAAAAAAAGAAAAAAAAAAGGAGCAATTAAATCAATTCACTTTTAGTCCTCCTTTTCTCCTGCTAAATTATTTCTGAATAATTTGTGGTAATTTATACACATGCTGTTTGTAATTTGACTATCAGCAAATGTGTATAATTTTGGCTGCAAGATGAGTGAGTGAGTGTGATCCAGATGGCCCACTTTGTTACGTTCCACAGACAAGACCAGTGCAACGTTCTCGCTGAGCTCATCAGAGATTATCAAACTCTGAAATCCGCCATCAGCAGCGTTACGGAGAGCGCGGAACCTCTGCTCGATATCAGCTCTGTTCTGAAGGACCATGAGGAAACCAAGCGATCCCTGAGCAAGGTCAGAAAAAAAGTTTAGTTTGATCCGAATTAACCTGTCAATCAACAACAACAATAAAGATCTTCTTCCCGTTCCTCCGTCTCTAGCATGAAGCGGTGAAGACGGAGATGGGCGACAAGCAGCGGGAACTGGACCGCTTCTCCAGCAAAGGAAAACAGTTGGCGGTCGAACTGAAGAAGGTGCCCGAGTGCGACGCGCAAACGGTCAGGAAGGATATGGAGACGCTGGTGGACCAGTGGCTGGATGTACGTTTGAGAAGTCGGCCGGAAACGAAATTAAGATCACTCAATTCCCAAACACTTTGTCGTGGGAAATTATCCAATTTTATTTCGTTTTGAAAATATGCTTTTGAAAACCGAGGTGAAGGTGAAGTTAGTTTGAAGTTGGATATTAACGTGTTATCTAAAGGGGAAGCCAACCCATTTTTAAAAAATTTTTTTTTAACATTAATATGTTCTAAATACTATGGATGTAAAAATAAGCGCGATATTGTGATATTAAAACTGCCACAGTACCGTTGTCGTCATGTTCACGATATTTAAATGCAACACATCTGTTAAAAATGTCAGGTTGATTTCCATTTGTGCATTTCTAGCACCCTCTGGTGGAGAGTTTTTTTAAGTGCAATTTAATTTTCATTAGGGATGTTTTGGCCCTTCTATGTTCTAAAATCTACACTAATTGTCAGATGAAGAGGAACGTAATATGCCTGTGAAGAAAGTCAATATGTGGAGCAACTCAATGTATGCGTGCATTAATAATAATTATAATAATAATAATAATAATAACATAACATTGATGTTATGTACAAAAGCACAATATTGTGCTTTTTTTTTTAGTATGAGCTCATTTTTTTTACAATATTGTGACCTTTTTTAATATCGGGATAATTATATTGTGAGCTTCATATTGTGATAATATCGTATTGTGACATTTGGATATCGTTACATCCCTACTAAATACAGTATGGTATTCCGGATAATATTGCGTTAGTGGAATGTGAGTTAAAGCAACACTAAGGAACTTTCAGTTTATGTTGAATAAGGCGGCACCATATGGACAAAAGCGGTAATGTTATGCCTGAAGGAAAACCACATTTTGCACGAGGACATGCGCAATGTGTAAAAAGCCAGGCCAGGGTGTCCTTTTATCCGGGTAGCTTCCATTTTTCCTTTTCTTTTGCCTCCTCAGGCAAAAACTTTTAAAAAGTTGTTTTGCAGTTTCTGCCACAAAAGCAGGAACCGTGCGTCGACATTCAAATGACTTCTGTCTTTTTGACAAATGGGTGGAAAGGGGGGAGTGATGTATACCATAAAGCAGTCAGCACATTTGTCATTTTTTTTGTGTGGCAGTGTGCCTATCATCCTCCTTAAATTTGCTTAGTGTCAGTAAAAATGATACAGACTCCCTCAGCCCTTGGCAAATGTATAATTTAACTAGTTTTAAGTTGGTGTTTCATCAAAAGAGTTATGAAAATATTTGATTAAGGTTGAAAAGTTCCTTAGTGCTACTTTACGCAGCAAAATCCAACCGTTTTTATCCATCTCAGGGGGCGGCCATTTTGCCACTTGCCCTTGACTGAAAATGACATCAGAAAACAGGTGAGCTGTGATTGGTCCTTGCCTGAGCCCTGAGCGACTGTGATGTCATCTTCAGTCGACAGTAAGTGGCAAAATGGCCGCCCCCTGAGAGGGATAAAAATGGCTAGATTTTGCCTCATAACTCATATTCCACAAATGGAATATTCATTAGAATGTCATGTTTAGACTAGTGAGGTCACATATAACATATTATTGTCAAGAAATGCTTAAAGGGATACTTGACTCATTGAACAATTTCCAGCAGTGAAAAGTTCATATTTTGTCCAGAATGAATTTGATAACTTCATTATTTTTCATGTACAATTAATACCTTTAAAAAGTAATTTTTATACTTACTGTCAACTGATGATGACATCACCTGTGCTGAGGAAGTAGGTAACGACCAATCATGGCTCAGTTTGCTGACTAAACCCAGAAAACAGGTGAGCACAGGTGTTGTCATCATCAGTCGACAGCAGGTAGAAAAATTACTTTTTAAAGGTACTAATTGTACATGAAAAATAATAAAGTTACCACATTAATTATAGACAAAATATTAACTTTTTTTACTGCTGAAAATGGCTCAATGAGTTAAGTATCCCTTTAAGATTGGCTTCCACTTAAAAAAAAAAAGGCCACACTCTAAATCCACACTGATTTTCATTAAATAGAAAAATATTGTGCTAAAATGCTCAATTTTACATAGAAAATTATTGAGAGACGTGAAATGGGAAAACAAGAACGTTTATCTTAAATGGTGGGCACAGTTCTATGATCCCACACTGATTTAGACTCCACAGGTTACATGACCTGGAAGCTGTTGAGGTAAAAAGTCAAATTTTTACATATAAAAATTCATAGAAAATATTGAGAGATGTAAAATGGGAAAAAAAAGAGCTGCAGTGAGCACAGTTCTATGATCCCACACTGATTTATAGTTCACATGGTTACATGACCTGGAAGCTATTTAGCTAAAATGCTCATTTTTATTATTAAAAATTCATAGAAAGTATTGAGAGATGTAAAATGATGGGAAATGAGGCGTATCTCATGCAGTAAGCACAATTCTATGATTCCACACTGATTTAGACTCCACATGTTTACATGACCTGGAAGCTGTTGAGCTAAAATTCAAATTTGTACATATAAAAATTCATAGAAATTATGAGAGAGGTCAGTGACGTATAGTGATAGGCAGAAGAAACAAATGCTCTTCCACTCGCTAAGCGGTTCTCCCATCGACGACCTACTCACGCAGGTGTCGGAGAGAGTGGACGACAACCTGCAGCGCCTGAAGCAGAGTTTCCTGCTGTGGGAGGATGTGCGGCAAATTGCCGACGACGTTGAAAGCTGGACGGGCAGCTGTGCGACAGAACTGAACGAGAGCCTGAACAACCTGAACGACAGTCACAAGGTGTCAGCAAGGCTCGCCGCGCTTCAGGTAAGATTTCTGAATCCAATCGTATAAAGGTGCAACATATTTACAGTTGCTATTTGCAGGGCTCAATTCAAATAGCATATTAGTTGTTCACCTTTGGCGTAACATCTCAGAGCAAAATTTCCTTGCTCCCTCAAGGGACCTCGCAAGCCAATGCTGCTGGAGTGTGCTCCCCGTGAGCACAACTAAACCTGGAAATGAGCGAGAAGTTCTTCTGATAATTGTTTGATCGTTTTTGTTTAGTTGTATTTTACAGGAGAAGTATTCAAGGGTCAAAGAATGCTATTCAAGCAGTCCTTTGATTCCAAATATACTTTCTATTTGATCCTTTTACATTAATAACCAAGATTTTACTCAATCTTTGTTTTTCTTCTCGAAGAAAAAAAAAATTAGAAGAAAAAAAAAGTGATTAATTGCAATTAGTTATGGAAGAGGATTAGGGCCAGTGAAGAGAGGAAAAAAAATGAAAGGATTCTCACTTTATTTTCAGAATTCTGACTTTAAAGTCAGAATTCTTTAAAGAGATATTTTACTTATTTAGCCATTTTTGGCAGTCAAACATGAATATTTTGCCTCTAATAAATTTTATATTTTCATTATTTTTCATCTACAATTAGTACCTTTAAAAACACATTTTGCAACTTGCTGTCGATTGAAAATGACATCACAAGGGCTCAGGTAACCAATCACAGCTCAGCTTGTAAATGTCACATTGTTAGGCGGGGCCGGGATTGCCGGCGAGAGTGGATCCCAAAATACGCAGACCAGAGAAAGGAGGATCAAGAATTTATTCTGCGGATGCGCGGAAACAAACAACCGAAAAAGCTGGTCAAACAACCAGTACAAAACAACTCAACCGAAAACACTTGCAAAGGGCAAGGAGAAAAATAGCAATTAACGAAAAACACTTGCTTACAAAACGCAAGGATTCACAGCAAACATCATATAACACGAAATAGAAAGTTCAACTTAGGAAAACGTGGCCAACAGCGCACACGTAAAAGGTAACACCACAAGTCTAGGTGAGGGAACGCAAACTAAAATCCAAACATTCTACAAAGTACAACAAAGGGCGACGTAGTAATACAAGACACGTGAAAAGACTATGAAAGGCTATGAAAGGCTATGAAAACGCTAGAATTAGTGATGTGCTTCTCGGGTCGAATCCCTGAAGCGTGTGCCGAGTAATGCAGATGAGTGCTTCATGAACGGCGTGTCAGTGTGTGTGTTGATGACGTACGTGGTGACGTTTGAAGCCCCACGAAGCAGGTGTACCACGTGACTGATTCAGGAAATGATTCGCTAGGTTTGAGTGTAGTTCGAAATAAAAGCTGCAAAGAAACGCTATGGATTCCCCTTCACTTTTTGTGTTTTCGGGTCCCTTATTGCGCTACTTTTTTTTGCTTTTGGCATTCGATTTGACGAGTTTCTTTTTGCGATGGAACCAGCAAGAAAGAGATTTTCCCTTGTTTAGGAGCACTTTGAGCAGATCTCACCTCAGAAGGTAATGCACTGTAATTACGGTACTATTTTAACAGATTCCAATAATAAAATAAAATAAAATGTGACAACACATAAAATTCACATTTTTCTGTTCACAGTTGAAAGTCCCCTTCAGTACTGGTAATCACAGAAATATACGCGTCCAATTCTATACAAACTTGCTATCTCATATCGATGCACCCCTGCTTCATCAGTACCATGTGAAAGAGTTTTTTTTCCAAAGCAGGTGAAATTCTCTGCAAAAAAAAGAAACCGCCTGAGTCCAAAAACTTCGGAAAAAATATTTTTTAAATAAAAATGAATAAGCACTTTATTTTACCTCCTTATTTCACATTTTCACTTGTTGCATAAGCACAAACATAGACAAAGTAACACAGAACAATTCATGTTAAAACACTCTTCAAATATATATTCTTTTGTATTTAGAGCATGATTTACACCCCACCATTTTATTGCATGCACCAAGCATGTTATATATTTTTCTGTCCACATGATGGCGTAGTCGAGGAAATGAATCATCTTGAAGCCCCTACGTGTGTGTGAAGCATTTCACTGCAGGGCTTCACTGCTTTACGGGGCTTCATTTTGCCATCACTAGCTAGAATAAACACTTGGCTGCACAGCAGTGAGCAAGATGAATAATCTGGTAGTCGGCAGTGGTGGCGCAGTGGCTTTATAGTCCATTGATTGACCATGTGGAACAGGTGTGGTCATTAAGAAGGGAACGCCCACCAATCACTTGGGTGCTGGAATGAAAACAAACCATGACACACATGACCAAACCTAGAAAACAAATAATCTGTGATGGGTTACCTGAGCCCTTGTGATGTAATTTTCAGTCGACAGCAAGTTGGAAAATTTGTTTTTAAAGGTACTAATTGTACATGAAAACTAATGAAAGTATCAAATTAATTACAGACAAAATAACTTTTTATTGCTATAATGGGCTAAATAAGTAAAGTATCTCTTTAAATCAGAATTGTAAGAATAAAGTGGGATTTCTCACTTCAAACTGGCCCTACTCCTCTTCTGTAGTTAATATTGGAAAATTGTGCGATTAATTAGTTAAAAAAAATTTAATCGTTTGCCAGCACTACTATATGTATATTTTTCTTTGTGTATATATTATAATAACATTATTAATTGTTACCCTCTCAGACACTGTATTCACAATGAAACTGGTTTCAACACATTTATGCACGTTTTAACTGTATTCCAGCACTTTTTTTTTTTCTTTTTTTTATACGTGATTATTATTAACATGCTGTGATATATTGGGGCATTACTCTACAGCAAATGCCAAATATTAAAAATAAAGAATTGCGAGTATCAATGTAAAAAATAAATAAAACTATTAAAAAAATAATTGGTGGAGTTTTTGTAGATATTATCCAATTATCTTCCCTGCTAACCACAACAACAATTATGCTTCACATCATCAGGAACAAATGAGAGAAAAGGAGCTGAGTCTTGAAAACCTGCAGAGCAAAATGGCAGAGCTGAAGAAGAGCAGTCAAAGTCAGGAAACTCCTCCGAAACTGCAAGTAGGTAGACCTGTGCAGACGAAAACCTTCCAGATCAGCACTTCACAATCTCTCTCTTTTTTTTTTTTTTTGTGCGACTGACCATTTTCCTAAAAGGAAGGATTTGATGGATTGACAATATTAAAAATACAACTTAGCATGACGCTGAATGACAGTAGTGAGTAGTGTTGAATAGCAAGTAAGTATTGCGATATTTGTAGTTAATATACAGCCACTTATAACGGCTCCATTGTTCATGATTTATTGAGCAATTACTTGGCAGGCCACTAGGGGGAGTGCCTCATAAGAGTGGCGGGGAAATGGACAAAAGCCTTCAGGTGAAGAAGACTCATGAGCTTACTTTTACTGACTCCATTTTGCATACATTTCTATAAAAAATGTGTATTATATCTTCAATTTTAACATTTTAAAACATATTTTATGTTTTGACTTTTTGGAGCACACAATTTTTGAGGAATATTAATATTGATTTTAATTGGATTTAATATTTAAGTCATTTTATTTATTTACTTTTGCAATGTTACACAAAAAAAAACTGTCAGTTTAAAAAACGAAACAATTGACTACGTAACTGAATGACATGTATGACAATAGTGTTTAAGAAAAACACAAATTTATTCACACAAAGTTGTCTCTGTTAAGAAGACATTCGTATTTGTTTAAAAAAAAATACACAAAAGTACTCACTGTGAAGAAGGCACTAATTTTAATTAGGGATGCACGATAATATCGTGGCGATAATTATTGCAACTATCGACCTATTTGACGTCAAACAGATAAACCAGATAATAGAGAAATCCTCTGATAATTATCGCCAATTATCGACCAATTTGACAGCATACAGAGAAACCAGATAACAAAGAAATTTGCCGAAAATTATCGGCAATTATCGACCAATTTAATTTCATACAGATAAACCAGATAACAAAGAAATTTGCCGATAATTATTAGCAATTATCGACCTATTTGACGTCAAACAGATAAACCAGATAATAGAGAAATACGCTGATAATTATCGTCAATTATTCGACCACTTTGACAGCATACAGAGAAACCAGATGAAGAAATTTGCCGAAAATTATCGACCAATTTGATTTCATACAGATAAACCAGATAATAAAGAAATGTGACGATAATTATCGGCAATTATCGACCTATTTCATTTCATACAGACAACCAGATAATAGAGAAGTCCGCCGATAATTATTGGCACTTATCGACCAGTTTTGATTTCAATTGTATTCAAGTTAATTTTGCAAACAAGTATCGGCTTACTTATCGGTTATCGACATCGGCACTTTATAAACGATGACTTTATCGGTATCGGTTGAAAATAGCATTATCGTGCATCCCTAGTTTTAATATTGTGTTTCAGTGACTGTACATAAAGAAACTATTTTCTTGTTGAAAAAACATCAGTTTATGTCTTGAGTAGTTTTATCGTGGATTTATTACCTGAGCTATATGTTGATAATCGTGGTCTCGTCATATCGTGAGATAATCGTCATCATATCGTATCGTATCATGAGGTATCCAGAGGCTCCCACCCCTGGTGTTGAACCTCGTTCAACTGTACTTAGTTCGGGGGGCATCGTAAACCGCTCAAACAAATCAACTAGTCTTTATTCCGTATGGCTTCCAGTTGCTGGAGAACGACCTGAGGAAGAAGATCGACTCGGTTCGGAAGCTGCACGGGCAGGCGCGGGGGAACCTGATGGACTTCAGCGCCCAGAAGAAACTGCTGGAGGATTACATTGCGCAGATGTCCGATTGGCTTAAGAGCATGGAGGACTCCCTGGTGTCCTCCCCCGCCGGTTCAGATCCCGAAGACGTCTGCCGAGTAAAGGTAAGTGAGACGCCGTTTAACTTCTTTTCTGCGTCTTCTTGACATCCTCCCGTTTTTGTCCATTTTTTTTTTATTAGGAACTTCAGAAAGAGCTGCAAAACCAGCAGGGGAGCATCGACTCCACGAGAGAAAGCCTGAACAACCTGTGTCGCAAATATCCCTCGGAGGAGCTTTCCGCTTTGGGTTCCGCGCTCACCGAGCTCGTCAAGACTTACGAGTCTGTCAACCAGGTCTCGGCCAGGACTTTGGCGTCGCTGCAGAACTGCCTTCAACAGCAGTTCAACGGTGAGAGAGGAATACGTCACCCGGGGGTCATTTCCGGTTTTGAATCTTTTTTTTCGTTTGATCCGCAAGATCTAGTTCAGGAATTCCATCGCTGGCTCGTGGAGCAGAGGGAGATCGTCAAAGAATGCTGCGACCGATCTGGAGACACTCACGTCGTGGAACGCAAATTACAGAAACTGAAGGTAAGCTGAAGACCAGTTTGCGCTAAATTCACACCTGCCTACAAATAGACTCAACAAAAACATGAAGGCAACTCTTTTGTTTTTGCTCCCATTTTTTTTTTTTTTTTTTTTAAAGAGATGAACTCAAAGATCTAAAACTTCGTCCACATACACATGATCACAATTTCTCTCAAATATTGTTCACAAACAAGTCTAAATCTGTGATAGTGAGCACTTTTCCATTTTGCCGCGATAATCCAGCCCACCTGCAGGTGTGACATATCAAGATGCTGATTAGACACTAGGGGTGTGAATTGCCTCGTACCTGACGACTCGATCCGTATCACGATTCATAGGTCACGATTCGATTCGATTCGATACCGATTAATCCCGATATGAATTTACAAGTCGATTGTTGCGATTTTTTTTTACTCAAATTTAGAAAATATCATTCAGTAAACCTATACATGTACACTGTAAGATTTGTATGAAAATGTATTATTTATTGATCTGAAACTTCAGTTTTATAACTTTGAGCCACTGTATTTAACAAACAGGTTGTAACCTTTTTCATGTTAGAACAGCATTGAAATAAAATATTAAGGTTTAATTTTCCATTAATATAACATTCTTCCATGCTTAAGGTGTGAAAGTTAGATGTTTTTTTTTTATTATATATTTTTCCATCAAAAATGGATGTTAAAAAATCGATTCGGCTGCCTATTGAATCGATTCGAGAATTGCGTGCTGTAGTATCGCGATATATTGCAGAATTGATTTTTTTTAACACCCCTAGACACCATGATTAGTGCACAGGTGTGCCTTAGATTGCCCACAATAAAAGACTATTCTGAAAGGTGCAGTTTTGTTTTATGGACGGCGGCAGTTGTGGAACCCAGAAAATGTAAATATATAATAATAGCTTCCATTTCTTCAACGGTCCTTTGCAGTTGAGAGGCTGCATCAAAGTCTTCTGTATGCTCCAGCATAAAAAAAAAAAAAAAAAAGGAAGACATCTGTTTAAAAAGTCAGGTTGATTTCCATTTGTGCAGTTCTAGCATCCTATAGGGGCTAGTTTATTAGTGCAATTTTATTTTCATTAGGGATGTTTTGGCCTTCTATGTTTAAAATCTATGCTAATTGTCAAATGAAGGGGAACCTAATTTTCTTGTGAAGCGATCAATGTGTGCTTGCATTAACAAGTAAGTGCCTCAATATTGTTATTAGAGATTGTAGGTGGTTTACATGCATCGCTGTTATGTACAAAAACACTATGTTGTGCCTTTTTTAGTATGAGCTCTTTTTTTTCTACAATATTGTGATCTTTTTTAAATATCGCCAACCCCCCCACAATATCGTGATAATTATTGTATCGTGACCTTCATATCGTGATGTTTGGATATCGTTACATCCCTATGGAAGATGTTTTAGATTTTTGAGTTCATCATAACAAAATGAGAGCAACAGTGTTACGTTTATATTTTATTGTTGAGGAGATGTGATATAGCGAACGAAGAATCACTGTGGAACGCTGTCAACCCGATTCGAAAAGCTAGACTTATGGACGGAACGGAATCCCATCTTGGTGTTTCAAGACTTGATTTTTTTTGTTTTTCAGGGCGCCACTGAGCGCATGGAGGAAGGCAAGGTGCATCTGACGCAGGTCTGCGAGGAAGGCGGGAAGCTGCTGCTCCATCTCCCCAAAGCCAATGCCGGCCAGGTCCAGCAGCAGCTGTCCTCCATCCAGCAGGACTGGGACAGCTTCGTGGAGCAGTGCAGGCAGAACCAACAGATTCTGGAGGACAGCGCGTCCCTCATGAAAGGGTGCAACTCGATACTGAGCGTGTCTGAAAGGCACTTTGCATCTAGGGCTGGGTTTAAGAAAAATCCAATAATCGATATTGAATCAATTTTAGTTTTTGAGCCTGATTGCGATTCATAAAACCATGAATCGATTATTTTAATATCTCTTTTTTTTTCTCCATAAATTCATAAGAAAATAACTCAACTCAACTTTATTGTAGAAATGCTGAAGCATTCCCACATGTTATTGTTGTGGAAATGCTGAAGCATTCCCACATATGTTATTGTGATTTTTATTCTCCACAGTTTTTTTTGCCGTGTAACAACTCCCGCACAATACTTCCGATTTCCACTGTTCAGATTCCAACTTGCTTCAAAAATTGACTCCTCCCGGGGTATATATAGTCTGATTACACATTACTTACAGTATTTGCACAATTTAATGTTAAATATCACTTTTTCCCCATTCATTTTCAATGGGACAGACATTGAACTTTTTCTAAGTATCACTTTCCACACTCACTTCTATATATATAACTTATCATCATTACCAGGTGTCTGATATTGCTCGGTGGTAAAACGCGTTGTCCAGTAACCAGGAGGTCATAATTTCATAATTTACCTCTCAATTTACTTCATAATAAGCATTCCACATGCATTCAAATCTTAGCATTCAGCTTTCAGCATTCCCACACAATTTCTCCAGAAATTGCACATAATCTAGTTTACTAGATTAAAACAAGCATTGCTGTATACATTATGCTGTACATGAAACAGAAATCGGTCATGCAGTAAAGAATAAGATAAGAAAAGTGAGTATACTTTTTTATACAACTAAATAAAGTTTACATCAGTAAATTAATGAGAAATAGGTGAGTGAATAAATAAATAAATACATAGATAAATAAATAGAATAAACATCAGATTCATAACATAAAATACAGCACAAACCGCAAAACACCAAAAACAATGTTAAGTAAGAAAATAATAATAATAATATGATAAAAATGAAACAATTTTAAAAGCTCATTTTTCCTTACTGTTTTCTTGTTATTGTTCACATGAATTTAAAAGTATTTTCTTACATTAATGAAAGACCTGACATATTTTACTTTAAGACCATTCAGAATCTTTAATTAAAAATATTGAATTATTTAATAAATTACTGCCTCTGCAGCATTTAATTTGGAATTTGTGTGGGAGTTTTTAATCATCTTTTTTTTTTTATTTGAGTTTTTTTGTTTTTGTTTTGTTTTTAATCGTGCCCTTGATCTTTATAGGAAGGTTTGATGTTCCACAATTAACTCTTTTCCTGCCAAGAACGTTAATTAACGCCAACGGAAATTCCAACATGTACCGCCAATAACGTTAATTGACGTCAACCATGTTTTTTTGTTTTTTGTTTTTGTTTCTTATCAATGGGCAGCGCAACGTCTCGGACAGCTCTGGTTTGTGAATGAGTTGAGGAAAAAAAAAAACGGCCACTAACAATGGCCAGCAGATGGCAGCATTGTATCTCGTTTCAATGGGCTCCCGTGGATCAAATGACATGAAAACATGGTGGATCTTAGGAAATACGATTTCAAGTATGCCGTGAAGGATCAAAACGTTTGTCACATTAAATCTAATTCACAGAGAATCACTAAACAAAACATATTAAGTGTCAAAGTCACTGTAGTGCAGAAAATGTATCTTTTCACAAAAAGCTCGTTTTTGCCTTATTTTTCCATTATATCTTGGTGTCACTCAAATTACCTATTTTCAAATGGTCATTACTAAAGAGCAGAATAAGGTAGAATCATGCTTTTTTTTTTTTTTTTTTGTCTAATGAGAGAATGGAATCCAATCTTTCATATGGGATCCACCATGTTTACGTAGATATAGCACACAATACATAAAGATTGCTTTGCTTTGTGAAATTGCTCGAAATTGGCTGGCACTGTTGTCTTTTTGGATAACCTTTGGCAGTAAATCGAATCGAATCGGAAAAAAAATTACAATCGAATCGAACTGAACCCTCGTGAATCGAAATCGAATCGATTGAGGACATTAGAATCGATATCCAGCCCCATTTGCATCTGCTGTGGAAAAGAATATGTCAAATTAACAGTGGTGCCTCAACGTGTTTTTTTTTTGTTTTGTTTTGTTTTTCTTAGGTTTGAGGGTCGCCTTAAGAAGCTCAAGTGGTGGTTGGAGCACATGGAAAAGAGGATGACCTCAGATCTGCTTGAAGCCAAACAACGCGGCCCCGAAAAGGCTTTGCTCCAACAGGTGGAGGAATATCAGCAGGAAGTGCTCAAAGAAACGTGAGCGTTTGGAATTTTTACCACCACTTTTTTAATTTTTTTCTCCCTATGTTGGAAAACAAAGATTTGTACGACTTCTTTACTTAATGTAGTTGATGAATAGGTACACAATGTGAATAACAAAAATATGACATGAAAAAACACACACAAAAATTTTTATTTTATTTGTGTTGAGTGTAGAACAGGGTTATTATAGTTTTGGAATTTTTCATTTTAGTTAGTTTTTATTTCGTTATGAGTTGTTTTTTTTTATTTAGTTCGTTTTAATTAGTTTTCAGGATGCTTTGTTATTGTTTATTAATTTTGGTTATTTAATAAATGCTTAGTTTTTGTCTAGTTTGTTAGTTTCAGTATTAGTTTTTTTTTTTTTTTTTAATGTGCATTACTTGTGCGCAATATTCAAAAACCACCATGCGAGCGACATCATCCGAAGGTGCTTTTCTATTGGCTGCTGCTAGATGACATCACTTCTGTGACATTTTCAATCGTCCTTATTCCGGTTAATATCTAAATAAATCTACTTAATGTTACTACTTAAAATCACGTTTAAAATCATCCCCAAAGGCTCATGCATTAAATTAATTACCAAATACAAAAACAAAGGACATTTTTGCTATAATTATAGTTAGTTTTATTTTAGTTAGTTTTGTAAACATAAAATGTAGTTTTAGTTAATTTTCATTTTTATTTTATTTCAAAATTGTTTTTTGAATTTGATTTGTATTTTTTTGGTTAGTTTGAGTTAACTAAAATAATCTTGGTCTAGAATGAAATTATGTATGATTTAATTTTGTCAATAACAAGAAAGTACAAAATGTTTTCATGGGTTTCAGTTGGCCAAAAGTAGAGATACAATTTGAACACTATTAACTCATTGACTGGCAGCCATTTTCACTGAAGGAAACCTCTTTGCTCCCGGCTGTTTTACTGGATTTTTACTAATTTTGCAAGGCCCACAGAATATTGAGTTCTATTGCTATAAAATATGGAACCTATCAAAAGAAAGATTAAAGTCTCTTCTTTCATCAGGAAAAAAAAAGTATATTTCTATCTGTTTCCGTTTGGCAGCAATTAGCATTAGAATATAGCTAAGTTTCATCATTATTCAAAAATCTGTTGAAAATTGTGGGGAAAATGGCTTGTTTTCAACATGGCCCTAGTTGATGGCTTATACTCCGCTGCCACCTGCTGGCCATTTTTGTAATAACGACCATTGCTTCAACCGTTCTCTTCACTTCAGAGGCTGAATCAAAGCCTTCTGTATGCTCTAGCATTATATATATATATATATATATATATATATATATATATATATATATATATATATATAAAACGTATAAATATGTCTTTGGGACACATATAGTAATAATTATTAAATTTTATTATTAACTAAATATTTAAAATAGACCGTATTTGTACGTTTTTGGGAGCAAACGAGTCAAGCCATAGTTATGAGGTGCATTAACAGAACAGAACAGAAAATTATGGCGAAAAAACAAAGTGGCATAAAGCGGACATAAAACAGCCAATTTGACCCGCGGCTCATTTTTTTTGCTCATTGCAGAGATTCCTTTGAGCGCTTGTGCCAGGAGGCGCAGGCCCTGAACGAGGGCGGGCGAGGCGACGGCAGCGAGACGCGCGTGTCGGCCCAGCTGCAGTCGCAGCATCAGGCCTTGCTGCGGCGCGGGCGTGAGAGGCTGCGAAGCTGCCAGCTGACTTTGCAGGAGCAGCAGGCCTTCGAGGAGACGCTGCAGGCCACCTGGACGTGGCTGCACGGCGTCCAGGAGCGTCTGGCCTCGCTCAACAGCACCGTCGGCAACAAGGAGAACCTGGAGAAAAGGCTTGTTCTTGTACAGGTCAGACCAATGAGAGCTACGACAAAAATGTCAGGCCTGGATTGGCTGATGTGTTTTTTTTGCCTTGAGTGATCCAAACTTCAGATATGCGTCTTGGCAGGTGACTCACCTCACTTCACAACAAGCAGCAGTTGTTGTTTTTTTTGTTTTTTTTACAACATAAGGCAAAGATTAAAAAAAATAAAATAAATCGGCAAAAATAGCCCTGCTGATTTTCATGAATTTTTCTCTTTAATTTAAACTTTTATTTATTTATTTTTGTCATTGTTTTTATTAACCGCCTAATTATTCAGTTATTGGAATTTTATTCAGGCTTAAATTTTTTTTTTTTTTTACAACATAAGGCAAAGATTAAAAACAAATAGACAAAAAACCCTGCTGATTTTCGTGAATTTTTCTCTTTACTTTAAAGTTGTATTTATTTATTTATTTATTGTTTTTATTAATCGCATAATTATTCAGTTATTGGAATTGTATTCAGCCTTAAATATTTTTTTTAACAACATAAGGCAAAGATTTAAAAAAAAATCGACAAAAAACCCTGCTGATTTTTGTGAATTTTTCTCTTTAATATAAACTTTTATTTACTTATTTGCTGTTTTTATTAATCACCTAATTATTCAGTTATTGGAATTTTATTCTGCCTTAATTTTTTTTTTTTTTTTTTACAACATAAGGCAAAAATAAAATAAGAAAATGACAAAAAAAAAACCTGCTGATTTTCGTGAATTTTTCTCTTTAATTTAAACTTTTATTTATTTATTTTTGTCATTGTTTTTATTAACCGCCTAATTATTCAGTTATTGGAATTTTATTCAGCCTTAATTTTTTTTTTTTTTTTTACAACATAAGGCAAAGATTAAAAACAAATAGACAAAAAACCCTGCTGATTTTCATGAATTTTTCTCTTTACTTTAAAGTTGTATTTATTTATTTATTTATTGTTTTTATTAATCGCATAATTATTCAGTTATTGGAATTGTATTCAGCCTTAAATATTTTTTTTTACAACATAAGGCAAAGATAAAAAAAAAAAAATCGACAAAAAACCCTGCTGATTTTCGTGAATTTTTCTCTTTAATATAAACTTTTATTTACTTATTTGCTGTTTTTATTAATCACCTAATTATTCAGTTATTGGAATTTTATTCTGCCTTAAATATTTTATTTTATTTTTTACAACATAAGACAAAAATAAAATAAGAAAATGACAAAAAAAAAAAACCTGCAGATTTTCCTGAATTTTTCTCTTTAATTTAAACTTTATTTAACTTTATTTATCTTTATTTATTTATTTGTGTTTTTGTTTTTTCTAATCGCCTAATTATTCAGTTACTGGAATTTTATTCTGCCAAATATCAGCCTTAAATATGTTTTTTTTTTAAACATAAGGAAAAGATTAAAAAAAAAAAAAAATCGAAAAAAAAACCCTGCTGATTTTTGTGTATTTTTCCTCTTTAATTTAAACAGGAAGTCAAACATAAGGCCCGCGGGCCGGATCAGGCCCGCAAAGGGGTTTAATCCGGCCTGCGAGATGATTTTGTAAAGTAAAAAAATAAATAAAATTGTAATAGCGGAATAATGAATCAGTCGGCCACAATCAAAATATCTCAAATTTGTAACTTCACAAGCAGTCCTTGTACTGGGGAATCGTCCTGGATGTCATTATTTTACACACAACTTAAAGTTACGGTTTGTTTCATTATTATTATTATTATTATTATTATTATTATTATTAGTAGTAGTAGTAGTAGTAGTAGTAGTAGTAGTATTTTAATCATAGACCGACAAACGTCTTAAATACGACACAAATTCAATTACTGGTAAGACAAATAGATATGACAAGGATTAGCGTCCTTATAACATCATTAACTGTGCCACACAATGCATTCTGGGAAGAATATATATATGCAAAACAGGTCCAGGACTCCATTCCATTTGCATTTGTATTATTTTTTGGAACAATATGATTACAGTTGAGCTCCGTAATTTAGGGCTGGAACACAAATAGCGAAAATCTGTGTATAATTGACGGCAATCGTTTTTAAATTATATACCGTTATTTTACTGATGCGGCCCACTTGGTAATATATCTTTCTCCATGCGGCCCCTCAGCTAACATGAGTTTGACACCCCGGATTTAAACTTTATTCATTTATTAATTTATTTATTTATTTATGTTTTTATTAATCACCTAATTATTCAGTTTTTGGAATTTTACTTTTTTGCCAAATATTGTAGCATTGTATTGTATTGTATTTATAATTAGTTTCAGGCAATTTCAAAACACACAATGGGTATCAGGCTCCACAGAGCAAGAAACCAACAACAAAGAAAGTGAAAAAAAAAAAAAAACAAAAAAAACAAAGAGGGAAGCTAGAGTCCAATTCTTCCTGAAAGGGAGTGAGAAGAAGAAAAAACTTATTTAATCCCACCCCCATCTCCCATTCAAAATGTTAAGCTACTCTGCTACTGACTTTAACACTCAAAATTAAAGTACCCAGAGAGTAATGAAATGACCAAGGCAAAAAAATTGAAAATACAAACGATATAGCATGGTGGCAGTATCATAAGAGACAATAAGTTTTACAATTTACAACACAAATAAACAATTGCAAAAAATAAACAATACTGACACAGATAGAACAGCATGTAACAGCAGCGGTGATTTACAATATACCAACAATGGTAATAAAAGATATACCAACAATGGTAAGGAAGAAACAAGCACATGTTTACATAGACAGAAAACACTGATGTCATCTTAACACAAAGTATTCGCAATATATTTTGTGACCAGACCACTCTTTTAAATAACAACTTAAATCTATAAATACTTTTACATTGTTTAAGTTGTAAACAAAAATTATTCCATAGTTTAACACCACAAACAGACACATAAAAGCTTTTCCGAGTAGTTCTAATTCTTAGTAACGTAAAATTTCCATATTTTCTCAGTGTATGCACACACACTCTAATTGTGAAAAACGTCTGCACATTAGCCGGTAATGCTTTGTTAAAAGCTTTGTATAAAATTATAGATGTATGGTATTTCACAAGATCTTGAAATTTTAACAACTTAGATTGAATGAACAATCTTAGATTTCTGGAAGAAGACCCTAAATTCACAAATATTTTCATCAAGTAAGTGAGGATAGATTAGGTCACTTGACAAACAGAAATAAATCATATTCCCAGTTTATTGCATTAACCTTTACATTTTCCTTGTTGCTCTACTAGGATATCCTGCTTATGAAGGGTGAAGGCGAGGTGAAGCTCAACATGACGGTTGGAAAAGGTGAACAAGTCCTCAAACACAACAGGATGGAAGGGCAGGAGGCCATTTGTGCACAGCTTCAGAGTCTGAAGGACGCCTGGGCCAACATGTTAATCGCCTCCATGAGCTGCCACAGGTAAGGAATGTGACGTTACGCACAAATGGCACAACCGTGGCAACATTTCTATGCAATTTCTGGAGAATGTGCATTTCTCTTAAGTGCTCAAATTGTTGTTCGCAGTCGACTGGAGTGGACGGTGGCCCAGTGGAGCAGCTTCCAGGAGAGCAAGAACCACCTCCAGCAGTGGATGGAGTCGGTGGAGCAGGAGTTGGGCATGAGCCTCCCCCAGCAGCCTGGCCTCAAAGAGAAGTCCACTCTCCTGGAGCGCCTCAGGGCCATCCAGGCCGACGTGGACGCCCACGCCGCCACTTTGTCGCGTCTCACCGACAAGGCCGTGGAGCTGTACGAGAAGTCCGCGGACCAGACTTTCGGACCCGAGTCCCGGGCGGAGCTCAACGCGCATTTTGCTGACATCTCGGCTGTGGTCAAGGTAATTGGAAAAAAGCGATAAGTCACGTAGATATACTACTTTAACTCATTTGCTCTCAAAAACGTGTAAATACGTTCTATTTTTAATATTACCAAGCTCCCCAAGTCACATTTATATGTTTTTTTTTGTTTTTTTTTAAGCTAGAGCATAGAGAGGGCTTTGATGCAGCCTCAGAACTGAAAAGAACACTTGAAGCAATGGTAGTTATTTAAAAAACGGCCAGCAGGTGGCAGCAGAGTATGACATCAACCAGGGCCATGAAACTTAGCTTTATTCTAATGTCAATTTCTGCAAAACAGATAGGCTTTGATGCAGCCACACAACTGCAGAGAATGGGTGGAAAAAAATGGTAGTAATTACAAAAATGGCCAGCAGGTGGCAGCAAGTATAAGAGACAAACCGGGGCCATGACGAAAACAAGCTTTTTCCCCACAATTCTAAGCTGATTTGTGAGTAATGATGAAACTTAGCTGTATTCTAATGCTAATTGGTGCAAAAACAGATAGAAATATACATGGTAGATTCTAAGGTTTTATAGCAAGAGAACACAATATTCTGTGGGCCTTGCAAAATCAGTCAAAATCCAGTAAAACAGCCAGGAGCGAAGTGAAAATGGCTGGGAGTGACTGAGTTAATTGATTGTTGTTATTGGGTTTATGTGACATTGAGTGCCATTGACGGCTATAGACGTCAAAGATCTTCGGCCGGCAGTGAATGAGTTAAAGATGAGATCCATTTGTTCCTACTCCAAAGGGTAAAATCCAGTCCATGCAAAGCATCGTGTCCGAGCATGAGCAGTACCTGGACGCCGTCAGAGACTTCAATGACTGGCTCATCTCCGCCAAGGAGGAACTCCAGCGCTGGTCTGACCTGTCAGGAGACTCGGCCTCCATTAAAAGAAAGCTGGCCAAGGTCCAGGTAAGCGTTACTCACAATCGTTTAGTTTAAAGTAGACCAACAGGTGCTTGTTTATCCGGGAACCTGTACAAACCGTTTTTTTTGTTTTGTTTTTTTGTTTTTTTGTTTTTTTTGTTTCCTAGGAGTTACTGGACTCCAAGCAGCGAGGCCGAGAGAGGCTCAACCGTGTGCAGAGGTGCGGGGCGGCGGCAAGAGACCACACCGGCTCGGGGGGCTACGAGGCCATCGAGCGCGAGGAGGCGGCCCTGCTCTCGAGCTGGGAACAGTGGGAGCGCGCGGCGCTTCAGACCCGGGCCAGTCTGGAGACCGCCCTCTCTCAGATGACCGCCTCCGAGCAGGAGTTCAGCGGTTTGTCAGTGCAGCTGGAGCAGGACATGCAGGACTTGGGGCGTCAGATTCACGACTGGCGTCTTCGACTGGGGCAAGCCGAGGGGAAGGCCGACGGAGAGGAGGCCGTTAAAGGCTGGCAGCTCGCAAAGGTGAGTTTGATGTCTGGGGGCATGTAACAGACGTGGAAATAAAAACACGTCTTTCCCCCTGCAGGACACGTTGGAGGAGCTGGTCAAAGCCGAGCCCGTGTGCGATAGCCTGAAGACACAGCTCAACGATCTGTGTCGCTTCTCCAGAGACATGGCCACACAGTCCGAGAGAGTTTCTGCCCTCATTAAGGAATATAACAGGTACTGAGAGATGCAGAATCGGGCTGGTAATTTCCAACTGAATTTCCATGGGAAATTAAGATATGGAACTTTGGGAATACAGTGGACTCAGCGTTATTTAACTCATTCACTGCCAGCCATTTTCACTGAAGCAGCCCCCTTCGCTCCTGGCTGTTTTACTGGATTTTGACTGATTTTGCAAGGTCCACATTCTGTTCTATTGCTATAAAAACATGGAACCAACCAAAAGAAAGATTAGAGTCTCTTCTTTCATCAGGACAAAAAAGTATATTTGTATCTGTTTCCATTTTGCAGCAATTAGCAATAGAATATAGCTAAGTGTCATGAATAGTCACATTCCTGGTGAAAACTGGCAAAAAGAGCTTGTTGCAACATGGCCCTGGTTGGTGTCTGCTGCCACCTGCTGGCCGTTTTGGTAATAACTACCATTGCTTCAACCGTTCTCTTCAGTTTAGAGGCTGCATCAAAGCTTTCTGTATGCTCTAGCATAAAAAAAATACAAACGTATACATACGTCTTTGGGACACTGGTAATATTTTAAACAGAAGGGATCAGGCTAGAATAACAAAAACTTGGGATTTCCATGAAAAATGTATGAAAGGTTAAGAAAAATCTTCAACGTAGTGACGCTGCAAAAAGTGAACTAGGATATACACTGTTAAAAAAAATACTTGAAAAAAACGAATAAAGTTTTTCACTCAGAAATTCTAAATACATTTTCTAAGGATAGTTTTGAGTACATTTTACCACTTTATTAAAAAAAAAAAAAAAAAAAAAAAAGTTACTCAAGCATTGAGGAACGAACTCATGACCTTCAGCTTGGGAGATACCCGCTCTACCAGCTGAACCATGCCACTCTTGCTGTTTGCCACTGTACTGCATTGCTGGTGTGTCCAAAATAAGACAAAAAAAAAGGTCTCTTGGAGGTACAGTACAAAGATTCCACCTGACACCATAACACACAGCAAGAGTGGCATGGCTCAGGTAGTAGAGTGCCTGTCTCCCAACCTGTGTTGTGGGCTAGTTCATCTACCCTTGAGTAGCTTTTCGTTTTTAAATAAACTTTGCTTAGAATGTCTGAGTGGAAAAACATTACTATTTTTTTTTCAAGTAAATACTTTTTTTTTTTGGTTTGCTCCTAGTTTGAGTCTCCGAGCTGCCAGAGAGTGCCAGAGCAAAGAGAAGTCGCAGGAACAAGCATTCCGCTCGGCCTACAGGGAGTTCCAGCAGTGGCTGGTCAACACCAAGATCAACACGGCCAAATGCTTCGACGCGCCCCAAAATCTCTCTGAGGCCTCATCGAGCTTGCAAAAGATTCAGGTCATTGCTAATTGGGACACAAACTACTGTTGGGTTTTTTTTTTTTGTTTTTTTTTAGGATGAACTTAAAATACACTATAACCTTACAGGTGAACTTAATTTGAGTACATTTTTGAATGAACATTCAACTGTTGAATATTTCAGTAGCCTACTTCATGCACAACTAACGTTACGGTTGGAAATAAACATTCACAATCTAAATAATGTTGGTTGCTAACACTGGAGGCAATGTTCAAAAGCTGACTTCGAAATCCAACACTGGAAGCTAATGTCAGACGCCAACACTGGCGCTAACGTTGGAAGCTAACATTTAACAGTTTAAAGAATGTCAAATTTAATTCATTTGTAAAATTGCCTCATATCCGTAACTTTTTGTAATCATCATCGTCATTAGGAGTTCCTGAGCGACAGAGAGCTGGGTCAGTCCAAGCTCAACGGTGTGGTGGTCACAGGCGAGCTTCTCTCCATGATCGCGGCTAAAGACAAAGCAGAGTCGGTTCGGGCAAAGACCAGTAACGCTCTTGAGGACTGGAAGAACATCATGTCCAACCTTCACAACAGAGAGATCAATCTACAGGTGAGTAAGGATCAGGTTGTCAGCATAGATGCCAAAGAAGTCAACTGACAAGACAAGAGTTGCTGTTTTTTTATTTTTGTTTCAGAACCTGGTGTCGCAGATGAAGGACTTTGAGGCCAGTGCCGAGCCTCTTCAGGAGTGCCTGAATCTCACCGAGATGGCCGTGCAAGAGAGCAGCACTCGGCTCCACGATCTCCCAGCCAAGAAGGCGGAGCTCCACAAACTTCAGGTAGGCACGCTGGGTAATTGTTCACCTCATCTTCAGCCACCATTTATACCACAAGTCAGCATTCCATCCAGAAAATATTTGAGCTAGCTACAGTAGCAATAAAATCTAATGTTGTTCTTCCTTAGTTCTAAGGGTAGCGCTAAAGTTTGAGGTAATGTTAGAAGCTAACATTAGATTGCTAACTTGAGAAGCTAATTCCAATTGGAACCTAACATTGGAGGCAATGTTGGAAACTAATGTTGAAGCTAACATTCGGATGCAAACTTTGGACTTCATTCCAACATGAGAAGCTAACGTCAGAAGCTAACTTTGGTAGCTAATATAAGCGGTAATGTTGAAATAACATTGGGAAGCTAACATTAGCGGTAACCTGGGACGCTAACATGGGAGGAAACGCTGGAAGTTCATTTTGAGGCGAAATTTGGAGCTAAGCTCTGAAGCTAATGTTAGCTTGTTTTGCTCTCACGGCCCACTGCTTCTGTCCAGATCGCTCCACCTGCCTGTCAAACGCTGCCAATACTCTACTCCTAATCTTCACGTTGGTGTTCACTTTCTTTTTACGGCCATGTTTTAAGCCATCTAACCCTGCTTTGGTCATGCTTGTGTTTGCGTCTGCTTGCACGCTTTCTACTGTAACCTGCTTGTGCCCTTTCAGTCTGTGTTGGAGGAGTTAGCCTCCCACCAAGTCCAGCTGAGCAGGCTCAAAGAGAAGGCCCAGCGGCTGTTGGACGAACACGCAGCCGGCAAGGGTTTTGTGCACCGTGTCTCGCAGCTCTCTGCTCAGTTCCTCGCATTAACAAACCTGAGCAAGGTACAGTAACATCTTGCAATTTGTCTCCGGGTGCTGATAAACAGGAGGCAGGGGGCATTAGCGATAAATTCTAAAATTGAATTATTTTAATTTTAATGAACTGTCTTAATTAGCTTATTTTGTTTTATTATTTTTTTTATTTTTTGCATAATTAACCTTTTTTTCAAACAGCTTTTTTATTTTATGGTCAGGAAGGGTTGGCTTGTTTATTATTTTCAGTAGTTTGCTTTTGTTTGTGTAAATGTACGTATAGGTGTAGACATTTGGCATTCAAGTTTTTCAGGTTTATGTGCTTATGTTTATGCATTTCTTACCTGCAGTCATCTATATTATCTGTGATTCACATGCTTAAAAAAAGTGAAATGTATTTCTCCTTATCTTAACTCTGCAATAAATAAATATGGGTAAAAAATAAAATAAAATCTGAACATTATGAGGAAAGAATATTGCAATTTTAAGATGATTCAATTGTAATTTTTTTGTCCCTTTTTTTTTTTTTTTGCAAGGGTAGAAAAAACCTTTAACATCATATATGTCAGAATACTAAGAGGAAAAAAGTCATATTTAAAAAAACAAAAACAAAATAGAAATATGAGAAATATGCGTGAATTTCAAGAGGGAATTTTTTTTTTTCTGAAAGTAACTAATTTACTCCCAAAAATGTAACGTTGTATTTTAAATGTTTTAAGTGTCTCACAAACGTATTTATACGTTTTTTGTTTTTTTTGTTTTTTTTTGTTTTTTTTATGCTAGAGTATACAGAAGGCTTTGATGCAGCCTCTCAAATGCAAAGAACGGTTGAAGAAAGGATATTTATTACACAAACGGCCAGAAAGTGGCAGCAGAACAAAGGAGCTCAACCAGGGCCATGTGGAATAAAAGCTCAATTACGTTCTCACAATTCTAAAAATATTTGTGAATAATGATGAAACTTAGCTATATTCTAATGCTAATTGCTGCAAAACGGAAACAGATAGAAATATACTTTTTTCCTGATGAAAGTAGAGACTTTAAACGTTCATTTGGTAGGTTCCATGTTTTTATAACAATAGAACACAATATTGTGTGAGCCTTGCAAAATCAATCAAAATCCAGTAAAACAGCCGGGAATGGGGATTGCTTCTGCGAAAATGGCTCAGAGTGAATGAGTTAAGAGCAAAGGTTGTGATTTTTACGCAAATCAAGTTTCTCTTTATGTGAGACAATATTTCTTATTTTACAATTATGTTCACCCACCAGGAGAAGGCGTCACGGATTGACCGCATCGTGACCGAGCACCAGCTGTTCAACCACGGGCTGAAGGAGCTGCAGAACTGGGTGGCCGACACCGGCCACATGCTTCAGACTTACTGCGCGCCCACCGCTGACAAAAACGTCCTGGATAGCCGGATGATCAAGCTGGAGGTAGAGCGAGTCAGACGCTGGATGGTTTCATAGACAATTTTTTAATGTTTATAAACAATGGGCACCGGGTAACTTCAGAGTAGCAAAAAGCGTTTGACGACTGATGACTTGAACTGAAATAATTACAATAATGTGTTGTTTTTAACGGTTGTTTAGTAAGATATACTCCAAAATGTTTCGCTATTAATTATAAAAATCATAATTCATTTGAAACTTTTGCTTTCATCATGTGACCCCGTGCGATTGGCTGTTCCAGGCCTTGCTGACTGCTCGCCAGGAGAAGGAGATACAGCTTAAGATGCTGATCACCAGAGGGGAGTCGGTCCAGAGAAACACCTCGGGCGATGGCGTGGCTGTGGTCCAGGAACAAATACGGGAGTTGAAAGATTCCTGGGATGCTCTGCTGTCCGCATCCATTCAGTGCAAAAGGTTAGAAATCTGTAATACATGAGGACAAAGTACAGAAAGCGGACGTATTATTCATCTGCTTTACTAATGTGGTTGTGATTTGGGATTTCTCCTGTGAACCGACAGCCAACTGGAAGCTTCCCTGTCCCAGTGGACCAGTTACCAGGAGGACGTGCATCAGTTTGTGAGCTGGCTGGAGCACGTGGAGGAGAACCTGGACCCGGGTGAAAAACAATGTCCCGAGATGCGAGATAAAACTGCGAATCTCAGCAGGGCCAAGGTGAGACTTTCTCAGGAGCAAATATAGAACCTGACACGTTACTTTTATGATCAATGCCAGTGGTGCTATTTTTCTTTATTTTTGTTTCTTAGGTACTCAGAAAAATAGAAAATTAAAAAACCCATGTATGATACTTTATTTTTCACATTTCATTGTTGAACCTTTACCAAAAATATAAAAAAAAAAAAAAAAAAAAAAAAAAAAACTAAATATAAATGGAAAACCGACCAAAACTGTTGTGCTGTATATTCATAGAAAAAAATAATAATATCGGCAACTGTGATGTTGTTTTCAATTGATGATAAGTGGCAAAATACTAAGGTTAGGGTTGAACGATTTATAAAAATAATCTAATAGTGATTTTTTTTTTTTCCCACTCAATATTGCAGTTGCGATTTAATGTGATAGCAATAAATTAGTCTTTGTTGCCATGATATGTAAACATGTGGATTGTATTTAAATACATAAAAATTTTAAATATAAATTCATCTGTATTATAATGATACGTAAACATGTGGATTGCATTTCAATAAATAAATAAATAAATAATTAAAATATAAATTAATCTGTATTATAATGATCCGTAAACATGTGGATTGCATTTCAATAAATTAGTAAAAAAAATAAAATATACATTTATTTTATGATGATACTTCAACATGTGGATTGCACTTAAATAAAAAAATTAAATATAAATGAAACTGTATTATAATGATACGTAAATATGTGGATTGCACTTATACAAATTAAAATATACTTAAAACAAAACTTTACAGAAAATAAAGCTTACCGACCGCCAGAAGCAGTTTTTTTGTTTTTTTGTTTTGTTCCAGCCTTTGCTATTTAAAACTTACATTCCACTACATTGCAATGTTGATTTTAATGGGACTACTCTTTCAGCCTTATTTACCCCCATGCTGCTAATAACCGAGTTGCTGTTGCTGCAGCTATTGTATGAGGAAGTGCTCAGCCATGACAGCCTGCTGGCCACCATCGTGGCGAAGAGCGCAAGCATCGCCGACGAAAACTATGTGACTCAGCTGGAGCTGCAGGATCTGCAAGAGCGCTACACCGGCATCAAAGACAACGCTATGGTAATGCACAAAATGTTTTCCGTGAACAGAATAATTGCATTACCATTCTTTGGAATGGTTAAAAGTTGATTTGCGACCGAAAGAATTAAAATACGTCGAGCAATACTGGATGGATGCCGTTTGTTTTGACCTCAGGGAGCCGTTGGCAAAGCGGAGGAGCTGGTGAAAGCTCATGAAGAGTACCAACAGGGCCTTCAAGCATTTGAGGACTGGCTGGAACAAGAACAGGAGAAGCTTGGCTGCTACACTCAGCTGGAGGGCGACGTCGATATGCTGGAGGAGACGCTCCAAAAACTGCAGGTAGGAACTTCTTCAAATCTCTTTAGTATATCTTGGAACTGTGACTAGGTACAGAGGTCTTCTTGAATGCAATTTGACATGTTTTTTGTTTTTTTTAACCACAGGAGCTCCAGCTGCACTGCACCGAGGGCCAGGCCCTGCTCAACACCGTGCTGGTCAGCCGAGAGCTGGTCGCTCCCTGGGGGCCGCCGCAGATGGAAGACCGAGTTCTGGAGACGCAGCAGCAAGAGTGGAAGACGTACCAGGCCCGGCTGGCCGACACCAGGGCTCAGCTCAACAGCGCCTTGGCCAAACTCCGACAAATGGAGCAGAAGTTCCAGCGACTGGACAGCTGGCTGAAGGGCATGGAGACCAAAGCGCAACTGCGAGCGCACCGCCGCTCCGACCGCGCCACCAAAGACGCCCAGCTCCAGTTGATAAAGGTCCGTGTTCCCCGTGACTTTGTGCGGCTTGCTCGTGGCATTGCTGATGTTCTTTCCGTCACGCAGACGTGGCAAGAGGAAGTGTTGGTTTATCAAGAGGAGATGGAGGGCCTCAGTGTTTTGGCTCAGCAAGTTCTGGATGAGACCCATATCAGCAGCCGGATCTGTACCAGAGCAACCCAGATTACAGCCCGCTACCACACCTTGCTCCTGCACTTACTGGTAAACGTGGCTTTTTTTGCTTGCATGACCGCATTATACTGCCCCTGGTGGCCAAGGCTGGCACACCAGCAGGAGCATAATCCATCCATCCATTCATTTTCTTGACCGCTAATTCCTCACAAGGGTCGTGGGGGGTGCTGGAGCCTATCTCAGTTGGCTCTGGGCAGCAGGCGGAGTACACCCTGGACTGGTTCAGGAGCATAATAATAATGATAATAATAATAATAATAATAGGGCTGTGCAATTATGTGCAATTAATCGAAATTCACTTTCAATTCTTACACTCCACAATTACAAAGTCAGCATCAACATAAAAAAAAGATTATTAATATTAATTTTGAGATGGTTTAGTTGTTTCAATTTATACATTTGCATCTTTTTTTTTTTATTTATTTTGAAATAAATAATTTCATAAATTTTGTTTAATCCCAAAGGAATTTACATAATTATAGTGTTTCAAAGAATTGTATTTGTCTTAATGTTTTTTTGTTAGTTTTTAACATGGATTTTTAACCTGGATTTACAAACATTTATCCTTGGGTCTAACTTCAGTTCTGTTGGCAGTTTATTCCATTTGTTTGCATCATAACAACTAAATGCTGATGCACCATGTTTGTTTTTAACTCAGCTGACCGCAGAACCCTACTGAGATAAAGTATGATATTATAAAGGCCGTTTTTTTTCTTATTAAAAACAAACAAACATTTTTAATTCTGTTCTACATCGTTCTCAGTTTTTTCAGGTTTTTATCAATTATCTTCCAACATGTATTTCGAATCGAATCTCTGGATTAACTTTATATGTTGAAAATGCCTCAAATAGTACCGTGGCTTTTCTTTCCTGTGCTTGCAGGAGACAATCAAGCAGCTGCAGGAGGAGATGTCCTGCATCGAGGAGGCGCAATGTGTCTTCGGTACTTTCTCGGACTGGCTTCTGGCTGCTCAGAACAGCCTGCACACCTTGGCCTTAAGTGCAGATGTGGTTGATCGCTTCGCCATGGAAAGAAAGATGAAGAAGCTAGAGGTAGCTTGACTTCATTGTTGCGTAAGTCAGTTTGTATAGGCCAGACTGCGTTTGTGCTTAGGCCCTCCAGGCAGACATGGAGCAGGGACACGCCAACCTGAAGACGCTCAGGGAGAAGACGGAGCGAGCGGCCGTCTTCCTGGAGGAAACGGAAGCGGAGCAGCTGAAGGAGGACGTGGACGGCCAATTGGGCCAACTGGAAGAGCTGGTGGTGGCCCTGCGCGCCCAGCAGAACGCTCTGGCGAAGTGCATCTCGCTCTCGAAAGACTTTGTGGAGAAATATAAGGCCCAGGCCCAGTGGGTGCTGGAAACAAAAGGCCTGTTGGCATCCAGCCTGGAGCCCAAAGCCGAGCTTTATCAGAAGAAGGCCCAGCTTGCGAAGTACAAGGTAAAGAACATCACCTCTGTAACTCCTTGCAGGCGGTTGCTGGTTTATGGATGTGCTACTAGTATGTACAGAAGCATAACAATATGTGCTCAAGCAGCTGGGAAGCTGGAGGGGGTTGAATTGGTTCAAGAAGTGTGGAAGGAGAAAGAAATATTTAAAATGTCATGTAATTTGGGAATTTTATGATCAAAATTCTGGGTTCTTATCTTATTGTGATAAGTCTGGATGTTTGTGTCTGCGGCAAATAATAATAATAATAATAATAATAATAATAATAATAGTCAGAATAATAGGGCTGTGCACTTAATCGAAATTCAATTACAATTTCAATTATTACACTCCACAATTACAGTTAGCATTAGGAGTGTGACGATATATCGATATCTTGATACTTTGTCTCCTGATAGATTATCGATACGCCTACGCAAGTATCGCGATATTTGTCATTAATATACAGCCACTGTAACAGCTCCATTGTTGAGTACTTATTGAGAAATTATTTGGCAGGCCAATAGGGGGAGTGCCTCATAAGAGTGGTGGGGAAATGGACGGAAGTCTTCAGGTGAAGAAGACTCATGAGCTTAGTTTTATTATTATATTATTATTATATATTATTATTATTATTTTTATTTTTATTTATTTATATATATATATATATATATATATATATATATATTATATATATTTATACATTATATTATATATTTATATTATATTATGAATTATTATGTTTTATTTATATTCTTTATTTTTTGTTATTTAGCTATTATTATTATTATTATTATTATTATTATCATTATTATCATTATTATTATTATTATTATTATCATAATTATTATTATTATTATTATTATTATTATTATTATTATTATTAATTTATGATTAGTTTTATCGTGGATTTATTACCTGACCAATATTTCGATAATTGCGGTATCGTCATATCGTGAGATAATCGTTATCGTGAGCCTTGTATCGTAGATCGTATCGTATCGTGAGGTTCCCACCCCTAGTTAGCATAATTGGGGAAAAAAAGGTTATTAATACTACTGTAATTTTGAGATGTTTGAGTTGTTTAAATGTATGCATTTGCATCTATTTTTAAATTTAAAATTAACTACCGCTAATTTAATAAATTTAGTTTCATCCAAATGGAGCTTGCATAATTATAGTGTTTCAAAGAATTTTATTTGTCTTAATATTTTTTTACGTTTACACATATTCTTGTTTTGGACCAAACTAAATGATTGTCCTAATTGTGATTTCAATTACAGTGATACCTCAGCTCACGAACATAATTGGTTCCCAGAAAGTGTGTGTAAGGCGAAAAGTTTGTCTTCCGAACATTTATTTCCCATAAGAAACCATTAAAATGAGAATAATCCGTTCCCAGGTCCCTATAAAACACAATTTTCTACTAAATAAGCCTTAAAACTACACAAAAATATACCTTATTTTATGTATAATAAATGTGCTATTGTATTGTAATTAAAGAAATAAACTGTACTGTATAATAAAGTCGTTTTATTTACCTTTGTGATGGTAGTTGATGGCTTGATGGAATGGAGTGGGAGGAGGAGGGAGGGAGGGAGTTACTGTTTGGAAGGAGAGTCACCTTCCATAAGGACTGTAGGTAACTCAACCTCCGGTGTGGCTTCTCTTCTTTGCTTCTTAGAAGGAGACTCTTGGTGGGATCTTTTTCGGTCCCATAATAGCAAAAGTACACTCCATATGGTCCAAAATGTCTATCAAACACAAACCACGTCCGCACTCAAAGAAAGGGGGTGACGAACTGGGACGCCGTGAGCGTGCGTCAGCTTCTCGTGGCGCTGTTCGACCGCGTGGTTTGGTTCGTCAGCAGAGACTATATGCTCGCGAATTTAATGTTCTTGAGGCGAAAAGTTCGTGAGCTTAAGCGTTCATCAGCGGAGGTTTTACTGTATTACCAAACTAAGCATGATTAATATTTTCTTTATAATCGAACAGCACTAAATAATAATAATTACTAAAGAAATTCTAAATGAGCTGAACAATTTGAATTTGGAACGTAACTGCTTTTTAATGTAATGTCTAATTTTGTGAATGAACGTTGTTGATGTAAGCATGTGCTGCGATTTGCAGACAATCCAGCAAGTGGTGCAGTCTCACGACTCGGCTGTGAAATGTGTGCTCGAGAAGGGTGAAGCCCTGCTTGACATGGTCCACGACCCAATCATTGGCGACAACATGAAAACCCTGCAAGCGGATTTCCTGGAGCTCTGCTTGTTAGCCAAAGTACCGATCTCTCGTTAATGTCGCACTGTACAATTGTGCCAAAACACGCGTGACTCTGTCATCTCATCGACGTCGTTTGGTTTCAGACACAGGTCCAAAAGCTGGTGGAGTGGGTGAAGGAGCACGAGGATTACAATAGTGAACTGCAGGAGGTGGAGAAATGGCTCTTGCAGATGTCCGGTCGCCTCGTCACGTCTGAATCCATGCAGACCGGCAGCATGGAGATGGCCACACAACAACTGGCCCGGCACAAGGTGACTACGAAGGTTCAACGCCTCGGGAGATGCTTTTGTTGTCTTTAATTTCTTGTATATCTTAATTCCTGATACAACTAAATGTGGGTCATGTGACCAACAGTCACCAGGCTGATCCTTAAATTAGAAAGGAAATATTTTCCCCAACTATATTTAGGTCCCTCTATTAATAGACAAACTTCATTTAATACATTTTTGGTTTATTCTCATAAATTCACGTTAATTCCCGGAATTTTGCAATTGCATGTCTGACATTTTACTAAGTCAGGGATGATGAGGCCACAAATTTTCATCAGTGCTTCTGGGGTGCCACATCGGACCACACACTTCCTAAGCAGCTATATTACAAAAATGCTATTTTAAATATTGGCATAGTAAGTGCATACAGTGGTACCTCTACATACGAAATTAATTGGTTTTGGAAGAAAGTTCAAAAATCAACGTTTAAGACCCAGTGTAAGCATGCATATTTGTGGCTCCCCCACTTTTCTTTTCTTCATTTCATATTGATTTTTCACATTTTCTCTGGGATTTTTTTCCCTTCTTTTTTTTTTTTAGAGAGCATATTGAATGTTTATCAGAATTTTCTGAAGAATTTTTAGAGCTTAAAAAAAAATATTGAAAAAGCCAGTTGCCGGTCCTGTATTATTTCTTGAGGCCATTATGGAGGACATTGCCGGTTTCGAGGAACGTCTCACCAGCTTGAAGCACAAAGGAGAAGAACTGGTCTCCAGTTGCACTGACCAAGTCCAAGCTAAGATCCGCCAACAAGTCCAGGCTCACCAGCAGGGTGCCAGAGATAGCTACTCCGCCATATGCAGCACGGCTCAACGAGTGAGTATCGCCATACTCCTCCCAGTAGATTTTTTGCTAGTCTCAAGTCTTTCCATCCTGCATTTTGCTGACAGGTGCAACAAAGTCTGGACCGAGAACTCCAGAAACACGTCAACCACCAGGATACCCTCCAGCAGTGCCAGTCATGGCTGGCGGCCGTACAGGACGAACTCCGGCTAAACGACCAGGAACCGTCCGGTTTGCAGGAAGCACTCAAACAGGTAGCGGTGCTTTCATAGCACATATTTTGAATTTTGAGACACAGGTGACCTCAATTATGTGTTTCCCGAGAGACCACTGTATATTTGAAAGATTTTTTGCTTGAACTCGCTCGCTGTGTTATTGCATGGGTTGATTTGCTTCTTGGCGTTTGCAGGTGAAGCATTACAGGGCCCTCCAGGAGCAGGCCAGCACTTACCTTGACCTGGTGTGTTCAGTATGTGACCTGTCCGACGACGCTGTGCGAGTGACGGCGGCTGAGGTCCAGAGGGTCAAAATTACTGTAAGAACAATCAGTTGGCGTGGGTGATATGTTTTAAAATCCACTACAGAGCGAGACGATAAATATACAATTGTATTTTTTATTTTTTTAGATTGAAGAAAGGATGTCAAATGCTCAGGAGCTCTCAGAGGGCTGGAGGGAGATCAAGGAGCAGAAGCAAGATCTGACCGGCCTGTTCCAAGATATGGAGCAGCAACTCCTCAGTCTGTCTAGGAGACCTGCAGAGTTGGAGACCAAAATAGCTCAAAACATGTTGTCCCAAGCCAAGGTAATGCAGTAATGTCCGCCGCAAATGAGCTTACAACAGTTAACTCATTCAAAGCCAAAAACATGTAAATATGTTTTTTTTTTAATGCTTTGTCCTTCACTCCCAAAAATGAATTTATACGTTTTTTATTCTTTTTTTTTTTCTTTTTTTTGCTAGAGCATAAACAAGGCGGCTTTGATGTAGCTTCTGACCTGAGGAGGTCACTTAAAGGAATGGTAGTTATCACAAAAAATGGACAGCAGGTGGCAGCAGAGTATAAGAGATCAGCCAGTGCCATGTTGCAACAAGCTCTTTTTGTCAGTGTTTTCAACAGGTTTGTCAATAATTCTGAAACTTAGCTATATGTTCTAATGCTAATTGTGGCAAAACGGAAACAGATACAAATATACTTTTTTCATGATATAAGAAAACACTCTTAATCTTTCTTTTGGTAGGGCCCATGTTTTTTTTTTTTAATAGCAATAGAACACAATATTCTGTGGGCGTTGCAATATCAATCAAAATCCAGTAAAACAGCCGGGAGTGAAGGGGGTTGCTTCTGTGAAAATGGCGGGCAGTGAAGGGGTTAATATTGGTACCTTGACTTACCTGCGGATTTCGTTCTGTGAGTGTGCTCATAACGTAAAAATTATTTTTCCCCTTAAATGAATGGAAGTGCCATTAATCCGTTACAGCTCCTCCAGCCTGTTATTATGAAGTAATATAGCTCTACCATTTGATTACCATTATCTACTCCGCGAGTTTATAAAAATGAAAAAAAAAAGGAAAATGCAAACACAAAACACAAAACACATGAGATACATTTACTTGCACTGCAAGGTGACCAACATGAACTGGAGATGGTTAGATGTTGTGCAGTTCGCAATTGACAACTCGTGGTTAAGTACCTTAAATGTCCTCATTAGTCAGGCCTGACTGATTAATCAGCCGACCAATTCAATCGGCTTGTACAGGGTGACACTAAAAAAAACGGGAACTTTTTAACAATCCAATAAAACCAAGATTGATGGAAGAAAAATATTTTATTCATAATAATTGAAACCTTAAAACATGCCATTTAACTTATTTGCTCCCAAAAATGTATGAATACGTTATATTTTAAATGTCCCAAAGACGTATTTACACGTTTTTTTTAATCTTTTTTCTTTTTTTTTATATGCTAGAGCATACAGAAGCCTTTGATGCAGCCTCTCAACTGCAAAAAACGGTTGAAGAAATGGTAGTTATTACACAACCGTCCAGCAGGTGGCAGCAGAGTATAAGAGATCAACCAGGGCCATGTTGACAAAAAGCTCAGTTACTCAAAATTCTAAATAGATTTGTGAATAAAGATGAAACTTAGCTATATTCTGTTCTGCAAAACAGAAAAAGATAGAAATATACTTTTTTCCCCGATGAAAAAAAAAGAGACTTTAAACTTTCTTTTGGTAGGTTCCGTGTTTTTATAACAATAGAACACAATATTCTGTGGGCCTTGCAAAATTTGTCAAAATGCAGTAAAATAGTGAAGGGGATTGCTTCTGTGAAAATGGCTGATAGTCAATGAGATAAGAAACAATGTTGGAATTTTCTTTTTTTTTTTTAAATTACGTCCTCCTGTACAAATCCATTGAAATCTGTTGTTGAGATTCCTATTATTGACCGCTACAACATCCGAGATGGGGTAGCTGGAATTTCATCGTTTGATTGTAAATGGCATGTTTTAAGGTTTCAATTACTCTGAATAAAATATTTTTCTTCTATCTTTATTGGCTTTATTGGATTGTTAAAAAGTTAGCTCTTTTAAAATGGGCCATTTTTTGGAGCGGGGGTGTGATTTTTGCTGATTTATTTATTTATTTATTTATTTTTAAACATTACAACATGATGCAATATGTTCATTACAACATAAGACCAAGGATAATGACATTCAATTGCAGGAATGCAGCCAGCAGCTCCAGTCCAAACAAAATATCCTGACCAAAATGACGGAGAAAGTCAGCAGACTGTCTCCGGGCCAGGACTCTCCAGAACATGCAGAGCTGGACCGCCTGAGTCATTCCTGGCTGGAACTTTGCCACCAGGCCAGCAGGCTGCAAATCCAGAGGCAGGACGATCTGCAGAGGTCTAAAGAGTACCACGACTGCATTACTGCAGTGGAGGCACTTTTCGAACAGGTGTCCAAGGAGTGGGACAACCTGGCCCGGTATGTGATAATTTTGTCAAAATTTGTCAAAATTTTCATCATAACTTTCATCACAATTTTTTTTTTCCAGACGAAAATTAAACTAAAACTAAAATAGAAGGCATTCATTGAGACGAAAACGATAACTAAAATTGACTGACGATTTCGTCACTTAATAAAACAAAAATGAAAACAACACAGTTCGCCCCTAAAACTTCTTTTTTGACACAGAACTGATGCCGAAAGTTCCTCTCAGCATTTGGAAGCGTTGCGCAAATTGGCAGTAGACCTGGAAGGACAAAAGGGTAAGTTGGAAGAACTAAAGGACCAGAAGCAAAAAGTCATCCAGTGCTTGAACCTGGACGACAAGGAGCTGGTCAAAGAGCAGATCAGCCACTTCGAACAGCGCTGGTCCCAGATGCAAAACCTCATTGAGAGGAAAATCCAGGACTCCGTGGTCACCCTCGAGGAAATGGGCCAGGTGGAGGCTCGTCTGCGGGAGGCTCGCGATTGGGCCGAGGAGCAGCAGCCCGCCTTGTCCGAGGCTATGAAAATGAGTCCTCCGCCGGAGTTGGCTCAGAGTTTTCTCTTTGACCACCTGAGCGTTTGCAGTGAGTTGGAGGCCAAGCAGCTCCTGCTCGCCCAAGCTATGGCTGACTCTGATAGGGTCCTGGCCCGCCTGGGTCTCAGCGAACGTCAGCGTCTGCAGCGGCTGATTTCCGACACGCGGTCCGAGGTTGAGTCACTGAGCGTCAAAGTGGCGCAGCGCCGGAAACACCTCAGCAAGGCGTTCACCGAGAGGACCCACTTCCTCATGGCCGTCAGCCAGTCGATCTGCTGGGTCCAGCAGAACGAGAAAAAGGCCCAGGCTGAGGAGCATGTCGCCTTGCTGCCCGAGGATCTCGCCAAGCAGGTCCGAAGCTGTCGGAACATCCAAAGCAGTTTGAAAGCTTACCAGAGTGAGTTGACGTCGTTGTGGTCTCAGGGGAGGGACCTGATGAGGGATGCCAATGAGGAAGAGAGGAACGAGATTCTCACAAAGCTGCAAGAGTTGCAGAACACCTTCGACAAAACGCTGCACAGGTGCGGCCAGAAACTGCAGGAACTGGAGAAGGTCTTTGTCTGTAGGAAGTACTTCAAGAATGACCTGGAAAAAATATGCCAGTGGATCAAACAAGCTGACATCATCACATTTCCTGAAATCAATCTCATGGTGGGCGACGCCGAATTGGAGGCGCAGCTCTTCAAATACCAGCAGATAGTCGAGCAGGCGGCGGAGTACGAGAACCTTCTCCTAATTGTGCAAAGAGCAGGCCAGGAGATTTTGCCCACCCTCAACGAAGTGGACCACTGCTACTTGGATGAAAAACTCAACACCCTCCCTCAGCAGTACAACAACATATTAGCCTTAGCCAAAGAGAAGCAGGAGAAAATCCAGCAGGCTATTTTCACCCGGAACGAGTACACCTCTTTCATCGACGTCACGCAGAAAGCTCTGGAGGAGCTCGAGGAGCAGTTCGACCATCTGGGCGCGCAGCACGTCGTCGCCTTGCAAACGGAGGAGGTGCTCAGTCTGCAGGGTGACTACAAAGCCATCCAAGCCGACCTGAGCAACCTGGGCCTCGCCGTCAGCGAGCTCAACCAGAAGAAGGAAGGATTCCGCAGCACCGGGCAGCCGTGGCGCCCCGAGGAAATGACCCAGCTCACCGGCCTCTACAACGGCCTGAAGAGGCTGGTGGAGCAGAAGGTGGAGCATCTGGATGAAACCTTGGAGTCATTCGAGGACCAAAAGGCCATGGCCATGCAAGTGGACTCCGAGTTAAAGGCCACCAAGGAGCAGCTGGTGAAGGTCAACGCCGAGACGCAGTCTGCCGAAGAGAGACTCAAGAACTACCACGCTCTGGCGGGGAGCCTCCAGAGTGCCAACTCGCACCTGTCTCGGCTCGTGGAGCAGATGGGCACCCGCGCCCCGCGTTTGGATCAAACGGTCCACAACGCCTCGAAGGAGCAGGTGGTCCTGTGGCAGGAGGAGCTGCGGTCCCTGCAGGCCGCGGTGGGCGACCTGATCGAGGAGTGCGAAAACCGCTTCGTCCAGAGTAAAGACTTTGAAACGGAGATGCAGAGGACGCTGGCCTGGCTGCAGCAGGTCCGCGACGAGCTGGATTCCGCCGTGACCGTGGACATGCGGGTGGAGAAGGTGCAGGAAGAGATCAGGAAGCAGCAAATCATGCAGGAAGAAGTTCAGTCCAGGTTGAGGATCGTGGCGGCTCTGAGTAGCAGGGAGAAGCACAAGTACACCAGCGCCAACGAGCTGGCACCCACCCACGTGGACGCCAGTCTTGGAGAAATGGCGAAGCTGCAAGCGGATGTCCAGAAACAGCTGAGTTCCAAACAGGTACGACTCATCTTCTGTGTATCCTATTCATGACGTACAGTTGGCGCCTCAGATCGAGAGCTAGGATTAGTGTTAGAATTAGAATTAGGATTATGGTTGGTGTTTAAGATTTTAGGGTTAAAATTTAGCATAGGGATGAGGGTTGGATCAATGTTCAATGTTAAGGGCGAGGATTTAGCATTTAGACTTCATCCAAATCTTTACCTTGGATTAGGGTTTAGGATTGGTGTTTAGTTTTAAGATTTTAAGATTGGGGTTTACGTTTAAAGGGAAGGATTGTTTTTATATCGTGTGCAAAACCCTCGTGAAGGTGACCTTGGAGCAGGCCCTGCTGTTGTGCCAGAAGTACCACTTCCGGATGCAGGCGGCTTGCGAATGGCTGGAGGACGCCGTGTCCTTCCTGCAGCAGGCCGGCCTGGGCGTGGACGTGGAGAACTACGAGGAGTGTCTGAGGCAGCAGGACGGCATCGTGGCCACTGAGCAGGAGTTCCTCATTCACTTGGAGGAGCTGGAGAGCCTCGTGCCCCAGCTGGAGGACCTGGTCAACCCCGTAGCCAAAGGGCAGCTGCGGGTCAGCGTGGAGTCAGCTAAGCAGAGAGGCCTGGAAGTGCGAGATCAGCTGCAGTGTCACCAGGATGTTCTTCACAGGTAGTGGAAGCAAAAAAATAGTCTGAAGTACTTCTAAAATTTGGGGTGCAGGGACTCCTGGGGGTTCTGTGAGAAATAGCTAGGAGGTCAAACAAAATAATTTGTGATAATTATTTGGTTTCATTTTAGAGAAGTGCATACTCATATAGAGGACTTTTATGTCAATAAAATAAAACACATTTCTCCTCCCTAACTTACCTTTGGGCCAGTGAAAACCTCTGATATGATTTGAATGTAGGGATCACCCGATTATCAGTACTTCTGGCACAACAGCAGGTGCCGATATTTGGCATTTTGACAACAGCTGGGAGTGAATCGGATGGCTTCTGTGAAAATGACTGGGAGTGACTCTGAGCTAATAATGTATATCGGTATCCTCCTTGAAAATACCATATCGGTCTATCACTATAATGTATCATCACATAAATCTATCTGACAACTCTGCATGTACGTTTAAAGTAGGCATGTAATTACAGAATAAAGTAAGAATAAAGTCCTATTTTTAAATTATAATTTGGCTTTTCCTCAAAACTTTTTCATTCCTTTAGCATTTAGTAGTGGTATACATGTTAGTTGATAGTTACAATTATGAGGGGGTCCTTGGAAAAAAATCTTCCCCGTAAGGACTCCTCAGACCCAAAAAATTTGAGAAGCCCACTTTAGACTTGCCTGCTGAATGTTTCTTCCCAGCTGCGTGGCTCAGTGGAAGTCGTACCAGGAGGCACGGCAGACCGTCATTGAAATCATGAACGAAGCCGAAAAGAAGCTCACCCAGTTTTCCACCGCAAAGGCAGCAACGAGCCAAGAGGCCGAGGACAAGTTGCACAGTCACCGGGTAGAAAAGACTGCAACAGAACCGAGTTTGTTTTCCCCCACTCACTTCTGACCTTTTTTTTGTTTTTTTCAGACCCTGGTCTCACTTGTCAACGGCTTCCAAGAGAAGCTGAGCGGTCTGGAGGAGCAAGCGGCTCAGCTGGAGCAGGTGGGAAGTGACGCCAGCAAGGCCACCATCAGCCGTTCTATGACCACCGTGTGGCAGCGCTGGACCCGACTCCGCAGCGTGGCCCGGGGCCAGGAGCGGGTTCTGGAGGACACGGCGCAGGAGTGGAGGACTTTCAGGGAGAAGATGACAAAGGTGCGAGCGGTCGCCGACGAACTGCGGGGCCGGGTGCCGGACAGTGCGGCGGAGAAGGCCTCCAAGGCCACCCTGCAGTCTCTGCTGGAGCAACACGACGTGCTGAGCCAAGACTTGGAGAGAGAGCTGTCGTCGCTGACTCTGCTACGCCAGTACGCCCTCAGCCTGCTGCACGACGTGGAGGTGCCCTCACCCACCAGCGAGCAGGAAGAGCTCCCCAGCCTGAAGGAGATCCGGGCGGTGCAGGAGCAGATGGACGGGTAACGCCGCGCGGCCATTTGGTCGTTGTTGATTTCAGCGTGTTTTCGTACACTCGCAACATTTCTTGTGTTTGTGTGCAGCCTCCTGACGCAGTCCAGGACCAAGCGAGCTCAGGCCGCTCAGGAACTGCGGGACCGAGAGGAGGTGGAGCGAGAACTCAGCGTGGTGAAAGCCTGGATCCAGGAGACCAGGGAGCTGCTTTTCAACCCCACGCCTGACATCGACTCTCTGCTTCAAGAACTGGAGGTAGAATGAAAGTGGACTGAGAAAAGAGCCGAGTTCAAATTGGTGTCTTTAGCCTGACATATTTAACTCATTTGCTCTCAAACACGTATAAATAAGTTCTATCTTAAATGTGTTGTGTCCCAAAGACGTATCTATACGTTTTTAATGTTTTATTTCTGCTAGCGCATACAGGAGGCTCTGATGCAGCCTCACAACTGCAGAGAATGGGTGAAAAAAAAGGTAGTAATTACAAAAACGACCAGCAGGTGGCAGCAGAGTATAATAGATCAACCAGGGCCATGGTGAAAACAAGCTGTTTCCCTACAATTCTAAGCAGATTTGTAATAATGAAACTTAGCTATATTCTAATGTTAATTACTGCAAAAGGGCAACAGATAGAAATGTACTTTTTTTCCTGATATAAGAATAGACTAATCTTTCTTTTAGTAGGTTCTATGTTTTTATAGTAATAGAACACAATATTCTGTGGGCCTTGCAAAAATCAGTCAAAATCCAGTAAAACAGCAGGGAAAATGTGAAAATGGGTGGGAGTGAATGAGTTAATCTGCATCTCTGGTGACTATGATGTATTTTGTTTAATATTTTGAAACAAAACCTCATCTACTTGATGGGTGCAGGTGGTCCACGGGGATGTGATCACCTACCGTCAGAACGTGGACAAATTAGCCGAGCAGCAACAGAGCAAGTACCTGGATCTCTACACCATCCTGCCTTCGGAAATTTCTATGCAGTTGGCCGAGGTCTCGTTGGCTTTGGGGGCCATTGAGGATCAGGTGCGCTGCTGCTAATTTTTTTGAAGGTCGATTGTTGTTTCGTCGACCCGGACGAGAGGCAGACGGCCGGACCGAGATTTACGTCCCGGCGGAGGCCGCCTTTGCCCTCCCGCCTGGCCGACGCCCAGGGGAGATATGTCGGGGGGGGGGGGGGGGGGGGGGGGGGGGGCGCTCCGACTGTCCTCTCCAAGAGTGATCGTATATTATGCATCCCGGGTGTTGGAAGGAGAGCTTTCGCTTGTATTCGCTTTAAAGGAGAAGTTCAACAACTCAGAATCTAGAAGAAAAAAGTAACAGAGTGCCGGGCCGAGATTCAAGCTGTAGACAAAAAGATTTATTTGACACGGACATACAAACAAGACATATATTCTGGCCAGAAGGGATCAGAAATCCGTCGGACAACGGGATGCACTGGTTTATATAGCCTGACTAGAATCCACCCCCAAACTTTTTCATTGGGCGTAACATCTTAAGGTAGCTAACGGTATTGGGCCACTACAACATTTGCCCACTCCTACAAATTAGCCTAATTAGTCATATGAATGTCTTTGGCCACTAGAGTGCACTGCAAGATAGGAGTTTAACTTGGTGCAGTACTATTTTGTGACCATTGGGGGCACTGTTACTCCACGTAAACTTGCAACCTTTGGCCTAATTTAAAGCTGACCTCTGCATGAACTTCATGGTTACGCAAGCTCATGTGTACCTTCCTGCTCATAAATCTTGTGGACAAGACATTTTTATGGCCTGCACCTGGCCTTGGCTCACTCACTCACGTGTAGCACGTGTAGCTCACGTGTTCGGAAAACCCCTATCTCACAGGATGCCTTCAAGGCCAGCCAGAGCACACGTGATCGGAAAACCCCTACATATGTCTGCTGGGTCAGAAGAAAGGAAAATGTGTCAGAGCAGGTTTGGGTCAAACCAGGTGGCCTTTTACAGGGATGGGGCATGAATCTACATAGATAACTAAAATTATATACGTCACGATGATGAACTTTGAAGTATTTTTTCATGCGCCGCCTTGGTGCGTTTCAGGTTCTTTCCAAAGAGAGAGACATCCAGAAAACCAGAGAAATCAAAGAGGAGTTCAGTTCTAGAATCCACGAGGTCTCAGAGAAACTAAAAGCCATCACTGCCAAATTCAAGGACAAATCTCCAGAAGTTGACCAAGCCAAAGAAGAAGTCAAGGTATTTGACCGAGTACCAGTACTAATTTTGTCTGTCATTTTAAAATTTTGTCTCAGTTTTAGTCCAGTTTCAGTCATGCTTGCTAGTTTTTATCACAGTTCACAGTCACAGTCATTTTTTTTGGTACATAATAAATATCGCAATAATATCGATATCGCTATATTCAGCAACAATATCGCATATCTCATATCGCATGATTTTCCAATATCGTGCAGCCCTACTACCGAGTACTTTTACACGGTGTCTTTATCATGCCGTTTTCGGTCTGGAATGGATCAACCGCGATAAGGAGGGTTGGCTGTGAGTTTTGTCTGTTTTTTCTTCATGCGTCAAGAGTCTAGTCGAGGACTTGGACTGCTGTGGTCGGACTCTCTCCGAGCTGGACGCGGCCGTGCAGGAGTTCGGCCGCCGTAACCCCCTGCTGGCCAAGCAGCTAAGCGACGCCATCGGGAAGCTTTCGGAGATGCACCATCACACCGCACGGCTAGCCGACTGCCGCAACAACTGGCTCAAAAAGGTCGTGAACCCTTAAATGGTTAATTGCACGTCCATGTTCATTAGATCTTCACCTATTTGATTTGCATGCGCAGGCCGTTTGTTATTTGGACGAATACCACGAGATGCTGGACTTCATCGTGAGGTGGTCGGAGAAAGCCAAGAGCCTAGTGAGGGCCAACGTCATCTGGAACTCGTCGGTTCACCTGCAAGAGCAGATACGCATGTACCAGGTGGGTGGCAGGCGGGGATTCTTTAACTCATCCACTCCCAGCCATTTTCACTGAAGCAACCCCCTTTGTTCCCAGCTATTTTACTATATTTTGACCGATTTTGCAAGGCCCACAGAATATTGTGCTCTATTGCTATAAAAACAAGGAGCCTACCAAAAGAAAGATTAAAATCTCTTCTTTCATCAGGGAAGAAAATATATATTTTTGTATCTGTTTCTGTTTTTCAGCAATTAGCATGAGAATATAGTTAAGTTTCATCATTATTTACATTCCTGGTGAAAACACTGGGAAAAAGAGCTTGTTGCAACATGGCCGTGGCTGATCTCTTATACTCTGCTGCCACCTGCTGGCCGTTTTTTTATAATAATTACCATTGCTTTAAGCGACCTCTCCAGGTCAGAAGCTTGCATAAAATACATTTTTGGGAGTGAAGTATAAAATATTAAAAAATAAGTTTTTGTGTTTGAATGAGTTAAGGCCAAAAAAAGTCATGTTTACCAGTAAGTGCAGGAGCAAAGCGTGGTAGCGGCGGGCTGTAATCTGGGTTGCTCTGGTACAGATCCGGGTGCAATATAGCTAAGTTTCATTATTCACAAATCTATTTAGAATTGTGAGTAATTGAGCTTTTTTTCCCTAACATGGCCCTCGTTGATCTCTGCTGCCTCCTGCTGGCCGTTTGTTTAATAACTACCATTTTTTTCAACCGTTCATTGCAGTTAAGAGGCTGCATCAAAGCCTTCTGTATGCTCTAGCATTAAAAATAAATAAATAAATAAAAAAAACTAAACCAAAAAAAAACATAAATACGTCTGTGGGACACTTAAAACATTTAAAATTGAACGTATTTATACGTTTTTGGGAGGAAATGAGTTCAGATTCCTGTATAAAAATCCACGAGTAACAGAATAAACCATTTAAAAATGTTTCCATTTCACATGAAACCTCATCTACCTGAGGTTCAAAACCTTGAGCTCCAAAGTTTGGTAATGCTATTTTTGGATGATCTTTCCTCAACTTCTGCACGGGTCTATTTTTCAAGCTCCATTACAAAACCCAACACCAACCCCATTCATGGTCTTGCTGGGGTCGACAACATGACGCAGGCAGGATTCTCATCCTTCACCCGCAAACACTGTTGTGATCTCCTCGCCAGGCGGTTCTGCGAGAGTCCTGCGACCTTCACGGGGACATGGAGTCCATGGCGGAGAAAGTGGAGCTCCTGTCCGAGGTCTTGCATGTGGAGTCCATGAGCCAGCAGGTGTGCGAACTCAGCCGACACACTGAGGAGCTCCAGCAGAGCATCAAGACGCGGCTGCAAAGTTTGGAGGATGCAGAGAAGGTGCGCAAGTCTCAGTCCCTTGCTCTCTTCGACACGTTGTACAATTTAAGGAATCACACAACCATTAATGTCTAAACAACTTGCAACAAAAGTGAGTACACCCCCAAGTGAAAATGTCCACATTAGGCCCCATTAACCATTTTCGCGCCTCTGTGTCATGTGACTTATTAGGGAGCGGGTCTGTTAAATTTGATGTTATAGCTCGCCCACTCCCTCATAGTGGTTACTGGAAGGTCAATATGGCACCACATGGCAAAGAACTTCCTAAGAATCTAAAAATAAGAATCATTACTCTACATGAAGACATTCTAGGCCAGGTGTCACCAACGTGGTGCCCACAGGCACCAGTTAGCCCCAAGGACCACTTGAGTAGCCCGCGGGTCTTTTCTAAAAATAGGTCACCAGTAATAATAAAATATAATACTAAAATAAAATACTAAATAAAATACTACCTGGTAAATAAAAAGTCTAAGAAAAATAGTGGCATGCACTTTTTACTATTCTAAAAAATACAAACTTAAATACAAAATAATAAAAATAATATAATAAAATAAAATACTAAATTAAAAAAAATAATAAAAATTGTGCCATTTTTTTTTTACTATTCTAAAAAAAAATAATAATTCCGCTTGCCAGTAAGCTGCATCACGCCTTGCTATGCTTTTTTAATCATATTTGCATTGTTGTAAATTTTATAATGACAATTTGAAAAAAAAATAGTATCGGTCAAAGGTATTGTAGCATATGTCCAAATCATAATGTTTGTAGAGAAAAGCTAGCGAGGCAAAAAGACAATGAGGAGATGATTTAGCCCCAAATTTGAGCAAATTTGTTACTTAACAAGTGAGTATGTAAACACAATCCAAATTAAATTAAGATTTTAAGCCAATACAAATTAGAAAAATAACATTAATTATTCAATAAATTTGAATTAATAAATACAATCGATAATTCCTCCAACCCTAATGAGATTAATGGAATTCACCATGTCCTCAGAGTATGGAAGCGCTGGAATGTGAGGTGAAGGCATTACACGTCGCTTTGGAGCAAGTCCAATCCACGCTAACATCACCTGAGCTGGCACGCCAAAGCCTCAAAGAACAGCTGCTTCAGAGACAGGTAAAGACCTTCACCTTTTTCACTTTTTCTTTATGTTAAAGTCTTATTCCCGAAATTCAACACACCCCTTCCCTGGATTTTTTTTTTCTTTTCTTTTTTTTGTCAGCGTTTGATGGCAGACATGGAGAGTTTGAAGCAGCAGGTGCAGGCGGTGCAGCTGTGCCAGAGCGCTCTGCGGGTGCCCGAAGAGGTGATGCCCAACCTGGCCATCTGTCGCACGGCGCTGCGGCTGCAGCAAGACGCCAGCCACTTGCAGCACGTGGCCATCCAGCAGTGCAACATCCTTCAGGTTCCAGCAACTTGTCACAACATCATGATTTGAACATTTTAAATGAACTCGTGTCAACAATAAAACAACAACCGACATGTAAAAAAAAAAAATATATATTCTTCAAAGAGCAGCGTTGAGGAGGAATTAAAGACATACTTGACTCATTGAGCCATTTTCAGCAGTAAAAAGTTAATATTTTGTCCAGAACGAACTTGATAACTTGATTATTTTTCATGTACAATTAAAACCTTTAAAAAGTCATTTTTCTACTTGCTGTCGACTGATGATGACATCACCTGTGCTGAGGAAGTAGGTAACGACCAATCATGGCTCAGTTTACTGACAAAACCTAGAAAACAGGTGAACCATGATTGGTCATTAGCTACTTTCTCAGCACGGGTGATATCCTCTTCAGTCGACATCATGTAGAAAAATTACTTTTTAAAAGCTATTAATTGTACATAACAAATAATGAAGTTATCAAATTCATTCTAGACAAAACCTTAACTTTTCACAGCTGAAAATTGTTCAATGAGTTAAGTGTCCCTTTAAAAGAACACTAACTCAAATCTAAACAGATTAAAAGAAAAAAGAAAAAAAAGGAGAGAGAGAGCATATAATGTGAAAATTAAATGCAAAATAAAGAAATCACGACCGAAACAACAATTTTGTTTTTGTAGCTTTTAGCCGTTTATTTTTTCTATTACTGACTTATGAATAGCATTTTTTCCCAGGACGTCATAAGGCAGTGATATCAAACTTTTTTCTTTCTTTTTTTTTTTTTTTTTTTTTTTTTTTTTAGGGACCACATTGTAGTTATGGTTTCCCTTTAAGGCCCTTTTAGAACTGTAAAAAAAATACCTTATTGTTCACAACAAAATGATTTAAAAATAGTGGCAAACAAATATTTGATTTTATTTTATATTACAATTATTGTCCCTAACAGGAAGTGGTGAATAAAAAGTGCAATGCTAGTCATATAACAGTTTTCATGCAATCAGATATTAGGCTGAGGTGGCCACCTCCAAATGATGATATATGCAGGAAAAATATCCCGAATACTCACTCAATTTGCGATTCAAACTCTGCAGGAGGCAGTGGTGCAGTACGAGCAGTATGAACAGGAAGTGAGGGAGCTGCAGGGCTTGATCGAGGAAGCGCACCGCGTCATCCAGGACCGTCCCATCACCACCAGCAACATCCAGGAGCTGCAAGCGCAGATACTTCACCACGAAGTGATTTGACTGCTATAATTTCAAATGAGGTTGGACTGAACTCACCGGCAACCCTTCTTCTCTTCTTAGGAGCTGGCCCAAAAGATCAAAGGCTACCAGGAGCAGATCGCCTCACTCAACTCCAAGTGCAAAATGTTGGCGGTGAAGGCCAAGCACGCCACGCTGCTGTTGACCGTCAGTGACGTGGAAGGGGGCTTGCCCGACATGGAGGAGGAGAGGACGGCTCTGATGGTACAATGCAAATAATCAAATAGTGATGCCTAATAATAGTAATACATGGATAATATTTGGTCATTGTGGATGTAGCTCACGCAGGTGTAGAACTGCACCGCATCATACTGATACTTGTTTCTAATATTTTATTTACATGTAAAGCAAAATTTAAGAAATACCTCTCACTACAGTCCAAGGTTATTATAATGCAAAAAAAAAAAAGAAAATAAATAGCTCAAACTAAAATTGGAAAAATATTTTTGTTAACACAATAAAATAAAAATTAAAATGTTGAAATAAATAAATAAAACGCTATTATATTATTTTATAAAACTAACTATAATTATAGTGAAAATGACCTTTGTTTTCATATTTGTCCATGTCATGCAAGAGCTTTCAGGGTTCATTTTGAATTTATTTTTTATTTTAGTATTGCTCTATATCCATATAGAAGATGGAAGGTCAAACAGTCGTTTGAGAATTTTGTTGGTGACTTTTTTTTTTTTTTTTATGTGGTGTTATCTTGCACTTGACAAATACGGCACAAAAAAACTAATACTAAAACTAATCAAAACTAACTGAAAACAATTTTTGACAAAAATAATGGTACAAAAATAAAAACTAACAAACCAGCACTGAAAATTTATTAAAACGAACTGAAATTGAACAACAAGTCAAAACTAAATGGAAAGTATCATAAAATATCCAAAACTACTATAACTTTGGTCCAATCATACAATGCGTCATACTTACCGGTACTTACTGGTAATTAAAATAATACATGCCCCGTGACTGACGACTGCAAATATATTGAAGAAAAAGGAAACAAATATTCTGAAAAAATAAAAATAAAAAACATTTAACCAAAAAAAAAAAAAACATTTAAAAAAAATCGGAAAAATACAAAGAAAATTCAGAACAACAGAAGAAAAATATTCCATGATACCAAACAATTGCAAAACAGAGGAAAAAAAACTAATTCTTTAAAAACTGAGTTGTTTTTTTCCCCAAGTGAACGCAATAAAGCTTCTGTTTTTTCAAAATGTAAATGTGTATTTCAAAATGTAAACAATCCTGGCTTTTCGCCGAAACAACAGCCGGAATTTGCTGCAATGTTAAATTATTAACGCGCATGTTTACATCCATGTTGTTACAAATAGCACATTTTTTTTTCTAAGATGACATCAAAATATGGAAATCCTCACAGTCCTTTTCATGCACCTTGCTGTTTCTCACATTGGCCTTCTGCATGGTCAGATGACGGCGGGCCGCTGCCACGCCCTCCTGTCTCCCGTCACCGAGGAGTCTGGCGAGGAGGGCACCATCAGCTCCATGTCCTCCCCTCCCACCTGTCGCTCGCCTTCGCCGATCACCCACGGCGACGTTGCTACCGCGAAGGTATTTCCCTCTGCAAAATCTGCAAAGAAAGCCTCTCATCTTGTCGTCGTGATGCAAAATGTCTCCTCTCAGGCCGGAAGGGGAGCTCTTAAAAGAGCTCCGGTCCAAGAACTGTACGACCCGACGTTTGAGTCTGTGGCCAACCTGGACGACCTGCAGCGCTCATGGGAGACGCTAAAAAATGTGGTAAGTACACTTTAACTCATTCAAACCCGAAAACGTATTAAAACTTTTTTTTAATACTTATTTATATTTTTTGTATTTGCACGTTGTTATTTGGTTTAGTTTAGTTTAGTTTAGTTTAGTTTAGTTTAGTTTTGTTTTCCAAGAGCATACAGAAGGCTTTGATGCAGCTTCTGACTTGATGAGGTGGTTTAAAGCAATGGTAGTTATTAAAAAAATGGCCAGCAGGTGGCAGCAGAGGATAAGAGATCAGCCACGGCCACATTGAACCAAGCTCTTTTTGTTAGTGTTTTCACCAAGATTGTGAAGATTGATGAAACTTTGCTATATTCTAATGCTAATTGCTGCAAAACGGAAACAGCTATAAAAATACTTTTTTTTTCCTGATGAAAGAAGAGATTTTAATCTTTCTTTTAGTTGGTTCCACGTTTTTATAGCAATAGAACACAATATTCTGTGAGTCTTGCAAAATCAGTCAAAATCCACTGAAACAGCTGGGAGTGAATGGAGTTGCTTCAGTGAAAATGGCTGCCAGAGAATGAGTAAAAGCAGGTCGTGCTTTAGAGCCACCTTCACATCGACTGTACTGTGTGTCCTCCCGTGGACAGATCAGCGAGAAGCAGAGAAGTCTGTACGAAGCTCTGGAGAAGCAGCAGCACTACCAGGCCTCGCTGCAGTCCATCTCGGCCAAAATGGAAGTGCTGGAGGCCAAGCTGAGCGAGCCCCTGGGGGCCGACGCCAGTCCAGATAGTCACATGAGAACACACCAGGTCAGCTCTTCATTCGTCATTCGACAGACACCGGAAGGTTCTGTTTTGTGTGGAGTGAAGTTCTCGTTGGAGTAGCCGTTGATTAGTCAGGACAGTGCATGATATGCTACCGTTCTGCTTTAAATTGAAGATAAAAGGATATTGATTGATCCAGTGGCATCTTCAAATTGTAGTCCACTTGAGCACTCTACTGTACATATTATATTGTAATTAATATTTTTGAATATTTTGATATTTATGATAGATTTTTTGTTGTCATTTATTGGTATCTGTAAAAAGGATCTAATATTTATTAAAGCTGAGGCCACTACATAAGTATGAATAAAAAAATGATATATATATATATATATATATATATATATATATATATATATAAGCTAAATTATTTTTCTATTAATTCACGCAACCCGAAAAGTACTTGCACTGCATTAGAGAGGAGTCTTTTTTAATACTACAGTAAATAAAATATAAAACACCTTTACTGAATTTACCGTGACCACTACTATATATGCTATATTGTAATATGAAATGTTTCTATATCATTATTTGTAAAAAAAAAAAAAGAAAAAAAAAAAGACAAATAATTCAAATTCATTACAAAAATATGAGATCCTTTATTGTTTCTGCAACCACGGAAAGTATTTGATGTTTATTTTAGAAGACGCATTTATCATAGCAAATGCAATTTAGAATTGTTAAAGCTGTTAATATTTAATAGTAATTTAATTTAAAAAAAATGTAATATTAAATGTTCTAAATTGTGAATATTTGTTTTGTGGTGAAGGAATAAAACATATTATTTACTCAACCAAAGAAAATGCCTTTAGGCATTTATTCTATTTGTCTTTTTTTTTTCTAAGTTAAATATTTCTTCAGATGGGTCAATAAAAATATAACCTTAGCTACTGCTTGGGAAAATACTAATTCATCTAAACCCAAGTTAGAAAAAATTCCGATACTATTTATTGTTGAGCTTCATAATTACAATTTTTAATGACTCTTCTTTAATATCTATAAAGGTGTTTTTTTTTTTTTTAAACTGGTCAGAATTTCAGTGTGAGAATTCTCATTTCCAATTCCATCTGCGCTATTAAATTGTGCATTGTTGTGTTTGCAGGATCTGATCCAAGAGATACAGAGCGTGCAAGACGACATCGACCGGCTCCAAGCGAGCTTCACCGAAGACCTGACCGCCGATTCTGCCGCGGACTCTGACATGGCCGACCAGCTGGCCATGCAGTCTTCCCTGGCCGTCCTCGCTGAGAGGATGGCCACCATCCACATGAAGGCTTCGGGGAAGCGGCAGCTGTTGGAGGTACGCCGTTGGAAAAACAACTACACTTATTGATTACCTTTTCTTTTTATATCCGAGCAAGATAACCCAAATGTACGTGTATGAGTAAGTGGGGTCTGTTCTAAAAATAGCTCACCAGTGATGGGACACTGTGATTTGCTAAGAAGAATTAAAACAGAAGAAGTATGTCAATATATTTTTTTAAACTTACCGATGTACATGTTTCTTAATTTCCCAAATACTCTATATTTTGTGATTGTGTTGAATGAAAGAAAGTGGGTGGGTGGAATTGGCGGCCATAGATGTCAAAAATCTATTTTAATCATTTTGAGAAATACTGAGCTACACTATTACCACAAGTTTGGATGTGAGTATGGACGTAATTCCACTGCAGGAACGTGTCATCGATCGGCTTGAAGGCCAACGCCAGGATGAGGCTTTACGACAGTATCAGAACCAAGCGGAGGAGCTGGACCGCTGGTTGGTCCGGACACGTCGTTCCGCCGCCGTCATCCTTGAAGCCCAGGACACGGATGTAGAAGGGCAGCTCGCATCTTGTCAGGTGGGTTTTTTTTGTTTTTGTTTGTTTGTTTGTTTGTTTGTTTTTTAGATCCCTTTCAGGAGACATCATCGCTGGAAGAAATGACATGGAATTTTGAGGCAGAAGTACGATGTAGAGCAGAGGTCACCAACGTCACCACATGAGCAGCCTGTGGGCTCGTACCAATAATAGTACACCAGGGTTTGTTTTTTTCAATTTTTTCTATTTTTTTTCTTATATTTTTTTCAGTTTTTTTTTTTAACTATTTGAATGTTTTTCGATTTTTTTCTGTTTTTTTTTTTATATATATTTTTTGTCATTAAAAATATATATTGCAGAAAAAAAATACTTTATTTTTAATTCTGAAAAAATTAAATAAACCACGCAAAAAAAACAGTCAATTTTTTTCTTTTTTAATTTTTTTTTTTTTTTTAACTATCTGAATGATTATGGATTTTTTTTTTTTTGTTTTGGAATATTTTTTTGTCATTGAAAAATATATTGCAGAAATTTTATTTTTATTTTTTTAATTCTGACAAAAGAAATAAGCCATGCAAAAAAAATGGGCTGGTCGAATCTGAATTTTTTATTTATTTATTTTTTTAATCCATTATACAACAAGAAAAATCAGAAAATAGAAAATACATTTAAAAAAAAAGATTAAAAACAGTTTTGTTTTGTTTTCAAGTGAATGCAACACTTCCGTTTATGAGTGATCATTTTAAAATGTAAACAATGGAAAAATTTTATAGAAGTAGTGTTGCATTTTGGTATTTATCTGTTTCCTATAAAATCATTAACGGGATCAGTGTGTTCATATAAATAAATGCCATTAATTACTAATAATAACTAGAGCTGTCACTAACACATCTTTTCAGAATTGATTATCCTATCAATTAATCGGGAAATTGCCCTGCTCCCGTTTCAAGGCAGAAATTTTTGCATCAACCAATTTTTGTGGTCGACTTAGCTGATTTTCTTCTCCAGCCATAATAATAATGTATCAAACTGTCAGCCCTTCACACTAATCCGTAGTCAATAAGTAGATCTTGGCTTTTAAAAAAGGTTGAATATCCTTGAGTATATAGAAGTACACTGTACTAAGTATTGTTGTAAATAGGCGATGTAATTGAAGTGGTTACGTTTGAAGCTATGTGGGTAATACCCTGACTGGCCTGAATTTTGTGAACCTCTTGAAGTTTGCATTGTTTAAATTGGTTAAGAAATGTAGAAGGAGAAATGTGGCACACAAAAGAGCAGAACAACATTATATGTAAACGCTCATCAGCACAATAATGTGTTCGGCAGCTTATAATAAAAATTGAATCATTTTTGAGGTGGGAGGGGCATTGCACCTCGTGAGTAGGTAAACAAGAATGTTCAGGCCTCCAGCTGGACACTGACTTGGCTTGCTTCTTAGCAGCGCGAGCGCTGCTCTTAAGAAGATTATGTCAACGTCTCTCGCGAGTCGTCGTCTGACCACGAATAGATTGGTGACAAAGCCTCCGGGATATCCTTGAGGACAGACAAACGAGAAAACACACTCACGTTTTCATTTCGCTCGGTGCGTGGCTCTCGTCTTTGATCAATGCGACGTGAGGGATTAACACTCATGTGGCAGAGGAGCCCAGGTCAAAGGGTAGCGGGAAAGCCTACATCGTCGTCTCTCGGCCAGGGAAAGCAGCAGCAGGTCTAGAGGCCCCAAGTGCTCGCCAATGGACTTGTGGGCGGCGGCATGTTTGAGCTGGCCTCTCTCTTTCTGCTGCTGCAGAACATGCTGCTGGACATCGAGGAGAAGGTGCAGGCGCTCTCGGAGCTGTCCGTGCGCAGCGAGAACCTGCTGCTGCAGGGCCGCGCCGAGACCCGGGTGGAGGCCGAGCGACTGGCCAGGAGGCTGCGGACGCTGAAGGGAGGCTTGCTGGAGCTGCAGAAGATGCTTCAGGATAAACACGCCAACATGCAGGTGAGGGTTGTTGGTTGTTGACAGCTATCCAATTTCAAACACATGCTGCTTATGTGACCAGCACTTCTCAACGTTGTGACCCTCTTTTACACAAGTGAGGAACAAACAATCGGAATTGTTCAAAAATAACCGTTAACTCGTTTGCTCCCAAAGACGTATTTATACGTTTTTGTTTTTGTTTTATGCTAGAGCATACAGAAGGCTATGATGCAGCCTCTGAACTGAAGAGAATGCTTGAAGCCAAAACGGCCAGCAGGTGGCAGCAGAGTATAAGATACCAACCAGGGCCATGTTGCAACAAGCTCTTTTCTCCACTGTTTTAAACAGATTTGTGTTGAATTAGCTATTATATTCTAATGCTAACTGCTGCAAAACAGAAACAGATTGAAATATACTTTTTTTCCTGACTCTAATATTTATTTTGGTTTGTTTCATGTTTTTATAGAACACACTATGGGCCTTGCAAAATCAGTCAAAATCCAGTAAAACAGCCGGGAGCAAAGGGGGTTGCTTCAGTGAAAATGGCTGCGAGTGAATAAGTTAAAGACTAGGAATGTAATGACATCCAAACGTCGCGATATATTATCATGATATGAAATGCACGATATAATTATCATGATATTGTAGGGAGGTCGCCAATATATATATATATATATATATATATATATATATATATAAATAAAAAAATGCTCATGATACTGTCAAAAAACTCACCATATTGTAAAAAAAAATTAATTTAAATAATAAAAAAAAAAACTCATATTACAAAGAAAAAAAAAATATGTTTTTATGTGAGCGTGATCAAAACATGCCTAATTAAGATTAAACTGTATGAATAAACTCACCAGCAGAGGGTGCTGGAACTGGACAAATGGAAAACAACCAGGACTTTTTAACAGATTTGCTCGCTTTTATAATCATAACAGGACAATGACAATACTGTGGCAATTTTAATATTTCGATATTGCCGTTCTTGTTACGTGCCTATTAAAAAATGGCATACCTACATATCGTAGTTTTAAATGTACCACAATATCGTAAATATTCAAAGTTTCTGTCGGAGCGCCGTATGAAGGAAGGTTGAATATGACAACTTAATGTTGTACAAAAATGTCAAAATTAAAATTAGCTTTCACAATTGTTTTTTGTTTATGTTTCTGCACTCTAAAAATTGTAGGGTCAAAAAGGGACCAACCCAACTTTTGAATTATTTTAACCCAACTTTTGTTGTTGTTATTTTTTTTTTTTAAACGAAAAATTTGGGTCAAGTGAATAAATAACAAAACAACCCAATTTTTTGGATTGTAAACAATAAATTTGGGGTTGTTGTTGTTGTTGTTGTTGTTGTTGTTGTGGGTTATTCGCTAAACCTAATTTTTTGGGTTAAATAAATTACCCAAAAATTTGAGTTGGTCTCTTGGCCATTGAAAGATTGAATGTCGGTACCACCGAGGATATCCTGTCATTTTTTATTTTTTTTTATAAATGTTGTGTTTGATGGTGTATAGATTCATAGATTCTCGTAGATATGACACATTTGCACGTACCTAAGCATCTCAATCAAATGTGTCAAATATGCTATCAATTGTTGACAATACATTAAATGGTGTGCAGGGATCCACTCAAGAGCAGGAGGACAGCGAGTCGGACTCCAGTCTCTCTCAGAGCTCTAGCGTGCAGGATTGGGTGGCCCAAGCTCGGACCACGCGCTCCCAACAGCATCAGGAAACTCTTCAGAGTCAACGGGTGCGCATTTTTCAATTAACCACGCTATGCACATATAGATGGTCGGATGAAAGAAACGTCTTCATGTCGTTTTGTCGTTTGTTGTGCAGGAATTGGAGGAGCAGCTGGCGGAGCAGAAGAAGCTGCTTCAGTCGGTAGCCAGCAGAGGGGAGGAGATCCTCATCCAGCAGGCGTCACCAGGCGGCACCACGTACTCAACATCCTATCATAACTTTCTGAGAAAAGAAATGAATGTCGAATACAGTAAATGGGAGTACGGTGAACATTCACGAAGGGACATTTTGCCAGGACGTCACATGTCTTTCCATGTTGGCAAAATCCAATTGCACTCCTTGTTAACAAATATCTTCTATTTTGATTAGAAATAGAAGTGGTAGGAAATCGGACGTAGTAATCATACTCAATGAGGAACTGGCTAATTGATTGACTTTACTCGGATTCATGGCACAGATGTGCACTTTTGATGCTGAAATGGATAACATAATGTTGTCCACGAGCAGCTTTGCCATTATGTTTTGCTAAATGAGTCAAAGACAACCCGGGCGTTTGTTTTTATAAATTCATGAAAATGTCCGGTTTTCATTGGCCAGAAAATGGGAGGCGGAGTCCAATGTGTTGTTGCCGCGACTAATAGACTATGTACTGCTCCCAAGTCGATAGGGGGAGGGGGGGAAGGTGTTTGTTTGTTTTTTTGTGTGCGTGTTATTATTATTATTATTATATATTGCAGCATTTTTTTCACGAAAAAAGTAGGTCAGCTTTTTATGTACATCAATTCCTAAGCTTTCAAGCTAAGCTATGTTGGCAGCCCAGAGTTTTAGCTCACTGGTAACACTCTGCGCTCACAAACCGGACTCCCATTAAAAAAAATAAAATAGTACAAAAGGTTGTGATTAGAACATTGTGTAATTATTTATTCTTTTGTCAAGCAAGACCTCAAAAGAGTTATGCTATTTGTTTTATTTTCTACTCATTACAGAGGAGACGCACGTTGAAATAGTTTTAAAAGTATGACATCTTTGAGTAAAATAGTATCGAGTTATGATTTAAGTAACCCGAGGCTGGGCTGAGTATCCTCTTTATTTATTATTATTATTATTATTATTATTATTATTATTATTATTATTATTATTATTATTTTTATCAAAATATGGTCACCCTGCTACATACTGACCAGCCTCATTTGCTGGACCGAAAACTTGAGGAGGTTTGTCTTATTGACCACAAATTGTGAATGTTAATTTTTATTTGCATGTCTTCTGGGGGAAGAGCTTCAGAGCCGTTTTCAACTGCGGCGCTCGCCGAGAGGGAGGCCGACGCCGCACGGCAGCAGATGAGGCAAAGGTGGGAGAGCTTGCGGCTGGAGCTGAAAACCAAAATACAGCTGATGCAAAAGAACCTGGAGCAGGACCACAAGCAGACGGTATAGTCGAGTAGTGCGGGAAGCAAAAAAAAAGAAAAAAAAGTATTTAAAAAAAAATTGGGGAATTGATTTTTTGGGGTTTTTTTTGGCAGGTTTATTCAAGTGCTCCTTGTGCGACACCACTTTTAAAAGGAAAACTTCAAGCTGATGCATCATCGCTGAAAAGTCTTTATGACACTTTCAGGCTAACAATGGAAAAATCTCAGGTTTGACTTTTTAACGGTTTTCGTAAACAGGTACTTGGTACTTAGAAATATGCTGCAACTTTCTCCCACCTCTGGTTCTAAAAAATAAATAAAAATAATAATAATAATAATAAAGGATGACATAATTTTAGGTTTGACCTGCATTTACTGCTGTCCTTTTGCAGCCCGTCGGCGATGGCGAGACGCAGACGTCCGCCATGGAGCAGCAGCTCTACACAGCCGTGTCATCCACCTCCTCCTGGCTGGACGGCGTGGAGAACGTGGTCTTGTCCGACTCGCTGCTGCTGGCCGACACGGTGGAAACGCAGCTGGAAAAGCAGGAGGTGCGCTCATTTACGTGGCAAAATCCTGACATGTCATATGGATCTGACAATGTGGATATTTCAAGATTCAGGGTTGCTCTCAGTCATTGATGGTGTGTCACAGAACTAGTGCTGTCATTATTGAATACTTTTAGATTGATAAATCTATTGATTATTCAATCGTTTAATTGTGGGAATGCTGAGAGCATTTCCACATATGTTATCCGGCTTTTTATTCTGCACACTTTTTTGGCGTGTAATAACTCCGATAATAACACTTCCAATTTACACCATTCAAATTTCAACTTGCTTCAGAAATTCACACCATCTTGGTTATATATCATCTGATTTCACAGAACTTATAGTTTTTGCACAATTTAATGTTAAATATCAACTTTTCCCCATTCATTTTCAATGGGACTGACATTGAACTTTTTCGAAGTCCCACTTTCCACGCCCACTTCCATACATACTTCTCATCATTACCAGCTTTCTGATACTGCTCAGTGAGGCAACTTGGTAAAATGCATTGTCCAGTAATCAGGAGGTCACGGGTTCGAATCCCACCTCCGACTGTACATTGCAAATATCCATGGCAATTATGCTAAGCTATGATTTTCAACAAGCCAAGTTGGCTCACATGTTAAATACGGCTGGCTGTACGGAGACATGCAAGTGTGTTGGTTCAAATCTCGCTTGGGAAATATTTTATTAGCATTCAGCTTTCAGCATTCCCACGGAATTTCTGTAAAAATTTCACTTTGTCTAGTCTACGAATAGGATTCATTTTAATTTTAGCATTTAAGTGGATTACAAAAGCATTTTTCCCCCTGATTGCTATTTATTAACCAGTGATTGGTGGTTATTTTGTACTTCATATTCATATAGTGATTTAAAAAAAATAAATAAAAGGGGGCGTGGGGGGAGATTGATGCTGTACTATGTTACCGGTTCGGTCATTGTTTTCCAAAGTAAAAACAGATGTTTGCAAATGTCTTATTTTGATTAAACACATGAGATAATCAGTCTTCTTTCATCAAGGACTATAGAAATCAGTAAACAATTACTGTTAATAAGCTGGAATCAGAAGATGTGGACAATTTTAAATAAAAAAATGGCTCAATGGTTGATTAATTTGATAATCAATGACTTGTCAATTAATTTTGACAGCTCTCCACTGAACCTTTATAACATGATTTCTACCAGGAGAAGATAGATTCAGCGGTCTTTGGATGTGAACTGCTTCTGCCTTTGTCTGCAGACGTTGCAGAGTGATCTTCGTCGCGTGGCAGGGGAGGTGACGCTCAGTCAGACCTTGCTGGCCGCGTCATCCGGCTTGAGGCAAGAGGAACGAGCCTTGCTGGAGGATAATCTAAACTGCCTGAAAGAGAGACTGGGAGCTCTGGGTGGCGCTCTGGGTCACAGCTGTGACCACTTGAGGACCAGGACTCACCAACTCACAGCCTACCAGGTTGCTATTTATCCGTTCATTCAACTTCATTTCACCCAAAGGTGTGCCCCAGGGCTCAGTCCTGGGGCCCCTCCTCTTCATCATATATCACTTTCCCAGAACTGTTTATTTATTTATTTATTTTAACAAGCATACTTCTTGTGTTCATTCTATTAAAACCTGTAATTTCTTGTTTGATTGTAGACTATCCATGTGTACTCTAAAAGGCATTATTATCCAAACAAGCATCGTTATAATTGGTAAACTTAAAGGTAAATGCTGCATGTGTTGGCTTTGTGTTGAACACAGAATGAACTGCAACATCTCCAGAGTGCTTTAATGGAGACCAAGTGCCAGGTCTTGCAAGTACTAGCTGAAGCCATGGACAGACCAGCCTCAGAACAGCTCAAGGTAGTGCAAAATTTGGTTCGCACACATGCACTCACATTGCTCTATTTTTACTGCTCACTCGTTTTTATTCAGGCCATTGCCAGCACAGAGGACAACCTGAAGGAATTTGAACAGAAGATCACGGAACTGAAAAGCAGAGGAGCCGCGCTGCAAGCAGATCAGATATCAACAGACAGAATCGTGAAAATTCAGGTTAGTCGGGAAGTTGGGGAGCTTAGAAATCAAAGTGCTATTATTGATCTGTTGTTTGATATTGTCAGGATGCTTACGAGGAGCTGGTGATGACCGTGGGTTCTCGGCGCAGCGGGTTGAACCAGAACATGGCGCTGAAGCTGCAATACGAACGTGGCCTGCAGGACCTCGCCGACCTGGTGGACACAGCGAAAGGAAAGATGGCCGCCGATCAGAGGATCAACGCCGGTTCGGCGGAAGAAGTACAGAGTCACCTGGACAAACACAAGGTCAGGCTCTGAACTCATTCAAACCCAAAAACGTATAAATACGTTTTATAATACTTTGTCCGCCACTCCCAAAAACATTTATTTATTTATTTATTTATTTTAATGGTAGAACATACAGAAGGCTTTGATGCAGCTTCTGACCTGAAAAAGTCCCTTAAACCAATGGTAGTTGTTACAAAAAATGGCCAGCAGGTGGCGCAACAGATTTGTGAATAATAATGTAACTTAGCTATGTTCTAATGCGAATTACTGCAAAATGGAAACAGATACAAATCTACTTTTTTTTTTTTCCCGATGAAAGACTAGACTCATCTTGGGTAGGTTGTAGCTTTATAGCAGTTGAACACAATATTCGGTGGGCCTTGCAAAATCGGTCAAAATCCAGTAAAACAGCCAGGAGCGAAGGGGGTCGCTTCAGTGAAAGGTACATAACATATAGTAGAATACAGTGAAGTGTTGTGCTCAAAATCTGTGATGTCTTGTAGGAGTTCTTCCAGGGTCTGGAGTCACATATGATTTTAACCGAGACATATTATGGGAAAATTAGCGGCCTGATGCTTCCTAAAGAGAGACGGGTGCTGGAGGAGACGCTAAACCAGGCTCACAGCGTCCTCCAGCTGTCACACAGTAAAGGTGTAGCACTGGAGGGCATTTTGGAGGTAAGAGAAAACCCCACCATCACCATCACAACCACCACATCATCCACAAAAGCCTGTTGACATTTTTTTTATTCTTTTTGTCAGACTTGGCGTCGCTTGGTGCAGGATTATCAAAGCCTGGATAGCCAGTTGGAGGCTGTTGAGGAAAGTATCCCTGCAGTTGGATTAGTGGAAGAGACGGAAGAGAAACTCATGGAGCGGATTTCACTCTATCAGGTACAACGATGAGAGAATGACAGAAACAGTCTGTCTCCCTACACAGTAATTTTTATAGAGTAAATTGTACTCTATTTAGAGTGAGACTGAATAACCTAAGCTTGTAATAAAATTTACACTTGGAAGAGAGTAAAAATAAAAAAATAAAAAAAAATTGTAGGAATGACCTCACGACCTTCAGCTTGGGAGACTGCCAGTCTACCACCTGAGCTATGCCAGTCCTAATGTTTGCTTATATCCAAAAGAAGACCAAAACATCGTTTGTATTTTACTCTTATTGAAGTGTAATTTTTACTCTAAACTGAGACCAAAAACATTGTTTCATTTTACTCTCTTCAAGTGTAGATTCTACTCTAAACTGAAACTATTTGGTCCTTCTCTAAATAGAGTAAAATTTACACTTGGGAGAGAGTATAATAAAAATTATGTTTTTGGTCTCTGTTTAGAGTAAAATTTACACTTCAAAGAGAGTAAAATAAAAAAGTCAATCAAGGGTTGAGGAACGAACTCATAACCTTCAGCTTGGGAGACTCTACCACCTGAGCTATGCCACTCCTACTGTTTGCTTATATCCAACAGGAGACCAAAAACATCGTTTTTATTTTACCCTCTTCCAAGTGTAAATTTTACTCTATTTAGAGTAGGACCAAATCGACTCAGTTTATAGTAAAAAAATTTCAGCTAGGCTCGGTTGTACCAAAGCAAAAATATGCGCTTTTGTCAAGTATCTCAACTTTACTTGAGTATTTATTAGGGATGTAAAAATATCCAAACATCGCGATACGATATTATCACGATATGAAGGTCACGGTACGATAATTAACACGATATTGTGGAGAGGTTGGCGATACAAAAAAATGAGCTCATAGTAAAAAGAAAACACACAATATTGTGCTTTTGTACATTACAGCAACTCATATAAACACCTACAATCTTTATTAACACTAAATATTGAGACACTTGCTTACTAATACAAGCACACATTGAGATCCTCCACATATTGACTCGGTTCACAAGAATATTACTTTCCCCTTCATCTGACCGTTAGTGTGGATTTTAAAAATAGAAGGGCCAAAACATGCCTTGTGAAAATCAAACTGCACTAAAAAACTAGCCATCAGAGGGTGCTAGAACTGCACAAATGGAAATCAACCCAACTTTTTTTTAACGGATATGCTGCTTTTAATATCGTGACATGACAACTATGATATATTGTGGCAGTTTTAATATCGCGATTTATTATCTAACTTTTTACACAAGTATATGTTGTTCTACTTAAGTACAGAGTGTGAGTACTTTGGCCCCCTTTTGACTGTATTTTCTCTTCCACCGTGTCGCGGGGCAAGGGTCTGAAGGGGAAGCTTACGGAGCAGCAACACAAACTGCAGCAGGTGCTGGGAGAAGGCAAACAACTCCTGCTGTCCGTCTGCTGTCCCGCTCTGGAGAATCAGTTGGCGGTTCTGGGCGAACACTGGCTGGACAACACCAGCAAAGTCAACAAGGAACTGCAGCGTCTGGAGGCCATCCTCAAACACTGGACCAGGTCTGGAACCTCACCGGACACGTGGTCGTCATGTGTCTCTCTTTGAGGTCCCAGAATTCCGATTGTTTGCAATGGATGCAAACTGTTCACTGCCATTTCCATTGTTTGTCCCCTCCAGCTATCAGAGACAGTGCGGGGAGCTTAGCGAATGGCTGCAGTCGGCTCTGGAGCGTCTGGAATTCTGGAACACGCAAGCGGTCTTGGTCCCACAGGATTTGGAAACTGTCAGAGACCACCTCTCTGCTTTTCTGGTGAGGAGGGTCACAAGTCGCTTCACGGCCAATCATGCTGTCGACCTTCGTGTCTTCGATGGCTTATGTATGGGTTTGATTCCGTTTTTATCACAGGAGTTTTCCAAGGAAGCAGAGAGCAAGTCCGGTTTAAAGAGCTCTGTGGTCTCAGAGGGAAACCAACTCCTGAGGCTGAAGAAGGTGGACACGGTGGCACTGCGCTCAGACCTGGCGCGCATAGACAATCAGTGGAGTGAACTGTTCACGCGCATACCCGTGGTACAGGAAAAGCTCCATCAGGTGTGCAATACAGAAAAAACAAAATGTTACTTTTAAGTCAAGGTATTTCTGCTGTTAATTAACATCCCGGTGCAATGATGTCCATCCTCAGATCCAAATGGAGAAGCTGGCGTCCCGTCACGCCATCTCTGAGCTGTTTAACTGGATATCGCTGATGGAGAATGTCATCGAGGAGGACGAGGAAAACCTCAAGAGCGCTGTCGGATCACATGTCATTCAGGACTACTTGCAGAAGTACAAGGTAATGGACCCACCTGGACAGTCATGGTTGATCTCAAGTTTGGAGCACAGTGAGGTTACCGGCATCGAACACAGTAAAAACTAAGCACAAAAGAAGAAAACATCAGTTCCGAGATCTGGACGAAATAATGGGAATCATACTGACGGCGCCTTTTTCCAAAGTCTCAGAAAGTACAGTACTCTTTTTCTCCTAGAGGCCCATAGAACCCGATTCTATGGGTTGCCTAAATTGCTTTCGAAAGCTTTGTGACATGGAGAAAGAAGATTGCTTAAGGCAGGGGGGTCTGCAACCTGCGGCTCTGGAGCCACATGTGGCTCTTTAGTCCCTTTCTTGTGGATCCCTATCGATCTCTTAAAAAAAATATATATATATATATATATATATACATTTTTTTTTTTTAAATGAATGCACGATGAAATAAAAAAAATGAAAAGTAAAAAGTTGTAAGAAAAAGAGAGACAAGGGAAAAAAATAAATAAATTAAATAAAAAATAAATTAAAAAAGAGAAGAAAAGGTAGATGACATTTTGTTTTTGTTTTTGATACCTAAATGTCCAAAAAGTGACAATAAAATGTCCACAAATGATGAAGAAAAGCAGAAAATGACCATAACATGTCCACAAAATTGCCAAGCAAAAAAGGCAGAAAACATGTGAAAAAGTAGCCATAAAATATCATGCAGCTCTGGAGCCACATGTTGCTCTTTTTAGTACCTTTCCTCTGGATCTCTTAAAAAAAAAAAAAATTGGTAGAAGAGAAAAAAAAAATGTAAATAAAAAATAAATTTAAAAAGAAAAAAGAGATAAAAGGTAGATGACCTTTTTTTTTTTCTTTTTTTTTTTTTAAATACTGAAATGTCCAAAAAGTGACCATAAAATGTCCAAAAAGGATGAGGGAAAGCAGAAAATTATCGTAACATGTCCACAAAATTGCCAAAAATGCTAGCAAAAACGGCAGAAAAAATTTCAAAAAGTAGCCATAAAATGTCCTGCCGCTCTGAAGCCACATGTGGCTCTTGGTCCCTTTCCTGTGGATCCTTAAGGATCTCTTGAAAAAATTGGTAGAATTGTTTTAGATCACTGCAATTGTCTGGCAACCAGTTCAGGGTGTACCCCGCCTACTGGCCGAAGCCTGATGGGATAGGCTCCAGCACCCCCACGACCCTTGTGAGGAAGCAAGCGGTTAAGAAAATGGATGGATGGATGTTTTAGATGAAATATTCTTTAAATGAATTCACAATTAAATAAAAAATGAAAAAGAAAAAGTTGTATGAAAAAGAGAGAAAAGACAAAGAAAAAGTAAAATAAATGAATAAAGAAATTAAAAAAATAAATTAAAATAAAAAAAGAGACAAAAGGTAGATGTAATTGAAATAATAATAATAATAATAATACCTAAATGTCCTAAAAGTGACCATAAAATGTCCAAAAAAAGATGAGGAAAAGCAGAAAATTACCATAACATGTCCACAAAATTGCCAAAAATGTCAGAAAATTCCAAGTAAAAAAAAGTCAGTAAAAAAATGTCAAAAAGTAGCCATAAAATGTCCAAAAAATGAAGACGAAAAGTAGAAAATTATTATGTCTATAAAATTGCCATAAATGTCAGAAGTTTGGCAGAAAGGCAAAAAGTCTAAAAATGTATGAAAATTTTCAAACAACAACAACAAAAACAGATGAGGAAAGGTAGAAGAAAATAAATCTTCTACGCATTAGATGCTGCTCGAATTAGCCATTGTTCCCTGCTGGTGGCTTCTGGGGACCGACTCACCAGTTCCAAATGACTGGGACTAGCCACAATCTACACACGGACATTCAAGATGAACTGAGCGAGCAGTGTCTGGGATAGTATGGGATGGATAACGATAAAAATGAATGACTATTCTAAATAATGTATATGATTGATGCGTTATAGTAATGGGTCGATGGGGGCGGGTCTCGAATAAGCTTCGGCTTCTACCCGTCTGCCTTTCTTTCGTATGTCAATGTTGCAAATTAACAGGACCACATTGCTTCGGTCATCAGTGTTCAAATGTTCTGTGGCTCCAGACAGATTTTTTGCTTATTTATTTGGCCTAAAATGGCTCTTTTGACAGGAAAGGTTGAGTTGCTAACCCCTGCCCTAAGATTACATGTCATTGACCTTTTTTTTTTTTTTTTTCCATATACATATATCTCAGGGCTTCAGGGTGGATTTAAGCTGCAAGCAGCTGACCGTGGACTTTGTCAACCAGTCGGTGCTGCATCTCAGCGGTCATGACGTGGAGAGCAAGCGCAGCGATAAAACAGACTTTGCCGAGCGCCTCGGCGTCATGAACAGGCGCTGGCAGATCTTGCAGGGCCGTATCAACGAGCGGGTGAGAGAGAGCAGAACATGGAAGTAATCTTCCAATGGGGGGGTCAAATAAAACAACAAAGGTGGCTGATTTCTTGTTCAGATCCAGTTCCTGGAGAGCCTGCTGCAGATGTGGCTGGAGTACGAAAGCAGCGTTCAGGCGTTGAAGTCCTGGATGGGAACTCAAGAAGAGCGGCTGAAGAGGAAGCACAGGATCGAGGACCTGATGTCGGTGCAGAATGCGCTCAAGGACTGCCAGGTAGCCTCTCCATCTTTCATCTGCCCTGGTCATCAAAACTCCCTTGAGACGGTGTTCAAACTCCAAATCAATCATTCAGGAAATGGAGGAGCTGGTGAGGGACAAAGAAAAAGAACTGGAGCGGGTTGAGGAGCAGGGCTGCGCTCTTGTTCAGAACAAAACGGACGAGGCCTGCGCTATCGTCATGGAGACGCTCCAGAGCGTCAACCACACCTGGGCCAACCTGGACCACCTCGTATGTTTTATTCCACTTTGGATCGTTTATCTCATCAATTATACTGAACAAGATAAATATGTCCAGATTGGTCAGCTTAAGATCAGCCTGACGTCTGTGTCGGATCAGTGGAGTCTTTACAAACGCGCATCCGAAGAGATTAACGGCTACTTAACGGAGGGACGATATTCCGTGTCACGCTTCCGCCTCCTCACGGGTTCCTTGGAGGCCGTTCAGCAGCAAGTGCAAAGTCTGCAGGTATGATGCGCTTTTTATTTTTTTCTTCACTTGAATGCTACGAGTGGGATCCATTCATCATCTGTGACGTCTGCACAGGGTTTGCAAGAGGATCTGGAGAAGCAGGAGAGCAGTCTGAGGAGATTTGGCGCCGTGACACACCAGCTGCTGAAAGAGTGCCACCCGTCGGTGTCAGATTCCCTCAATCACGCCCTCAAGGATGCCAACGCAAGGTGTCTTAATATGCAAGATTTAGTTGGAGATCACTGAAACTCAGAATTGCTTTACTAGAATGTAGAAAACAACCAAAGTGCACAATCGCCAGAACCATCTCGGACAGAGTGAAGAAGCGTGCGAGAGTGCTGACTAGAACCTTCATAGCAGGGATCACTAACCTTTTTGAAGCCGAGAGCGAAGCTACTTCTTGGCAACTGATTAGCGTGGAGGGCTACCAGTTTGATACATGGCTGGAAAGTTGACCACAAAATTTTAATTATTTTTGTATTATTATTAATGGCATTTATTTACTTATATTAATGATTTTTCATTAATCTTGGGTTTTTATTAGATTTTTTTTAGGTGCTTTTTTTTGGTGTATGTTTTTCAAATTATTCGTTTTTGTTTTGTTGTATGGAATTTTTTTTTTCTTGCTTCTCAGAATATATTGTTTTCAGTTTTTCTTGTTTTTTTTGTGTTTCTTAGTTTTTATGATTTTTTATTATTTTTATTATTAATTAATTAATTAACAATGGCATTTATTTATATGAAGACACTGATCACAATGATTTTTCACGAATCACTTATTAGTATTTATTTTAGGTGCTTTGTTTTTTTTGTGTATGTTTTTCAAATTAATATTTTTTTTGTTTTGTTGTATGGAATTTTTTTTTCTTGCTTCTCAGAATATATTGTTTTCAGTTTTTCTTAATTGTTTTTTTATTTGTTTGTTTGTTTTTCAGAATATTTTTTTCTATTTGTCCGAAGAATGTTTCTTAGTTTTATGATTATTTTTCTTTTTTGGGGGGATTATTTTGTTTTTGTGTTTTTCAGAATATATTTTTATGACACAAAAAAAACAAACAAAATTATTCCAAAAACAGAAAAAAAATTAGAAAAGCAGAAAAAAGTCATAAAATTGAAAAAAAGATATTGAAAAAGAAAAAAACAAGGGCCATAGGCCAAGAGAACAAGGCCCTAAACCCTAACAGACAGTTTGAGGTGTTTTTCTACAGCCCTAACTCGAACCCACTGTAGAGAAAACTATTTCTGAATCCTTGAGGAAGATCGCTTGGTTAGAATGCCGAAAAGAGCCTTCATTAGACACACTGAGCAAGGACCAGAGCTGTCACGATTTGTAGGTGGAGTCAGTGATGTGGACCCAAATTGAGGAGACAGATCAGAAAACGGAAATGAGCAACTTAGGGTGATTTATTAACAGTTGGGCAGGAAAACCAAAACTTTGAAAAGACAGAACTCGACTTGACGTGGCAGAACTGGACTTGACTTGACAGAACAGGACTTGATTTGACTTGACAGAACAGGACTTGACTTGACTTGACTTGTCAGAACAGGACTTGACCTGGCTTGACTTGACAGAACAGGACTTGACGTGACTTGACAGAACTGTAGCTTGACTTGACAGCACTAAGCTTAACACACGGCCTTGGACTTGGCCTGTCGTGCTGGAACTGGACTTGACGTGACTTGACAGAACTGTAGCTTCACTTGACAGCACTAAGCTTAACACACGAGACACCCAGCATGATCCACGTAACACCAGCACTAACGACACACTAACAATACACACCTGGGAAACACAATAGGCTGAGGGCACTGATTGGTCACACATACAGTACTGGGAAGGGAAGACACATGCAGGTGGACAAGGTAACGAGACAAGGAAGCCAAACCTGACAAAAGACAACATGAATACCCAAAATACAACAAAAATCCAACCCCACCAAACCAAAACATGACAAACCATCTTAAAGTTTGAGCACTGCTTTGCTGGACCACCGACAAGACCCAGAGGACAAAATCTAGAACCATCTATGAAAGTCTGAAGAAGCGTGCTTCGCTACAGAACTGACTCGAACCCTCTACAGGCCTAATTGACAAGATCCAGAACCATCTCTGAAAGTTAGACTGAGCAAAACCTACTCAACCTCAGATGAAGGTCACCCGCTCAATGTCCTCCTCAGGTGGTCCGGCCTCCTGGAGGAGATATCGGAGCGTCTGAGGAGCAGCAAAGCTCTCCACCAACTGTGGCAAGGCTACAAGGATCTTCACCAGCAGAGCTCTGCCAGCGTTCTGCTCCAGGAGGAGAAAGCCGAGCAGCTCCTCAAGACGGCGCACGGCGAGGACATCGCCGACGAGCACGTGTCCGCCTGGATTCAACACTGTGGCGTGAGTGCACTTTGACTTTGAAACTTTTATTTCCCCTCTGACAAGCTTGATCTCAATTGGGTTTTTTTTGTTTTTGTTTTGTTTTTTTTGGTTCTGGCAGGAGGTTCTCCGCTCCCACGTGCCGGTGCAGGCCTCTCTGCAGGTTCTCCGCGAGCTGGGAGATCAACTGAAGCAGCAGGTGGACACGTCGGCCGCCTCCGCCATTCAGTCGGACCACCTGGCGCTTTCTCAGCGGCTGGCGGCGGTCGAGCAAGCGCTCAACAGGCAACTTGTCACACTGCAGGTACACAATGTTTTACGTCAAGCAGTGCGTCGCCCGTCGTCGTCCCTATTCCAGTGTCATCCATGTACTTGGGTGCTTTAGCTTTGCGAGGTTTAGCATCATATCATGCACTGTTGTGACTATTCGGCATCATCAAAGTACTCCTATAATTTTTTTTAGCTCTGCGTTGCCTAGCGGCATTTCATGCACTGTTGGGACTGAGACTACAATGGTCTAAGTACCGTAGTAACTTAGTGAGTCGTAGTAGTAGTCGACTGATGTAGGGCATTATGACGGATATCTTTTTTTTAAAAATCTGGCGGCTGATAAAAGGTAAATCTAAAACCATTTTAATCTCAGGGAACTATTTATTCACATTTTCAGTTAACTTTATGAAGCGATGTGGCTGACCCTGGGAAACTTCTGCACCTTTTGTTTTTGTTTGACTTAAAACAAAGAAATGTGAAAGTTTAAAGGGATACTTGACTTATTGAGTCATTTTTAGCAGTAAAAAGTTCATATTTTATCTATAATTAATATGGTAACTTCATTATTCTTCATGTACAATTAATACCTTTTTAAAAAGTATTTTTTCTACTTGCTGTCAACTGATGATGACATCACCTGTGCTGAGGAAGTAGGTAATGACCAATCATGGCTCAGTGTACTGACCAAACCCAGAAATCCCCTTAGCTGACGAGAATCGCTTACTTACTAGAGGTGGGAACCTCTGGCTACCTCACGATACAATATGCGATACAAGGCTCACGATAACAATTATCTCTCAATATGACGATACCGCGAAGATAATAATAATAATAATGATAATGATAATGATACTGATGATGATGGTGATGATAATAATAAATACCAATAAAATAAATAAAAATTCATATAATAAAATAATATAATATAAATAAATAATAATATATATAAAATAATAAATAAATATGTAATAAATTAATTATATAATCATAATAATAATAATAATAAAAACTAAGCTCATATGTCTTCTTCACCTGAAGACTTGCGACCATTTCCCCGCCACTCTTATGAGGCACTCCCCCTAATGGCCCGCCAAATAATTGCTCAATAAGTCATGAACAATGAAGCCGTTATAGTGGCTGTATATTAACTACAAATATTGCGATATTTGCGATACGTATCGATAATCTATCGAGAGACAAAGTATCACGATTTATCGCGATATCGATATATCGACACTGCTATCACTTACACACATAATTGTCTCTTCACTCACCCTTCCAGACCGGCGTCCACGATTACGAAACCTTTAACCAGCAGCTGGACGCTTTAGTGGGCTGGGTCGTCGAAGCCGAGGAGGCTCTGCGGGTGCAAGATCCCAACGGCTCCACCGACCTGGCCCTTATCCAGGAGCGCATGCAGGAGCTGAAGGTGTGCAAAAAAAAAAAAGTTTTGGAACGGGTCCTGAGGACGTGCAGTTTAATAATCGGTGTCCTTTCCACAGCGGCTGATGATGAAGTTCAGCAGCATGGCGCCGGAATTGGAGCGTCTCAACGAGTTGGGTTATCGGCTCCCGCTCAACGATTCCGAGATCAAACGCATGCAGAACCTGAACAGGAGCTGGTCGGCGGCCTCAGCGCAGACCACCGAGAGATTTAGGTATGAAGCTTGTTCAGAGGTTGGGGGGAGTCCGGTCATGTGACTTTTAGGGCTTGCGACTTGCTTGATTGAAACTTGTCAACTTCTCTTAATGTCAAAGTCGTAAAATGAGGCTATAAAAGCTTTGGGATTTCCTTTGCTGCAGCAAACTGCAGTCCTTCCTGCTTCAGCAGCAGACCTTCTTGGAAAAGTGCGAGACGTGGATGGAGTTCCTGGTCCAAACGGAGCACAATCTGGCTGTGGAAATCTCCGGAAACTACCAGAGTTTGGTGGAACAGCAGAAGGCCCACGAGGTTCGGGGCCTTTTTCCGACTCCCTAAAGATTGTTGGGGATTTTTATATTCATCCACGGTTTGTTGTCTTGCAGTTATTCCAAGCTGAGATGTTCAGTCGCCAGCAGATCCTCCACTCCATCATCAGCGACGGACAACGAATGTTGGAACAGGGTCAAGTGGATGACAGGTAGACTTCGCAGGCTTTTATCCGCAGTACTGCAGTATTTGTCGCATTCATTTATCTTTTTTTTTGTTTGTTTGTTTTTTTCTTACATTAATCGCATTTTATATATTGTATGTTATATGCATTTAAGTTTGTATAATTAATTTTGTTGGATTATTTGTTAATACATTTTATTTGACTGATTTGTTAATAAATTATAATTAATGTGAAAATTCTTTTTAGCCCGGCCCAATTAATTTTGCACTTTTTCCCCTAAAATTGGTTACATGAAATGTTTTTTTTTGTCACATTAAATGTCACATTAAAAAATCGCATTATGTAAATATTTTATATATAGTATATTACATGCATTTAACTTTGTATAATTCGTGTTGTTGGATTATTTGTTAATAAATTTAATTTGATTTATTTGTTAATAAATCATAATTGTTAATCATAAAATTCTTTTTAACCTGGCCCAATTAATTTTGCACTTTTTCCCCTAAAATTGGTTATATCAAATGGTTTTTTTTTCATTTGTCACAATAAAAAAGGGTTCATTTATTCATTATAAATGATAAAATGAGGATTTTTTTTTTAAATAAAGTAATTAATTGCTTTATTAAATAGAAGTAAATTATTGAAATTATTCAAATGAATTTCTGTACTGTTATTGAAATAAAATCTTTTCAGGGTTTTACATGTTTGAACTTTTTTTTTCTACCTAATCTAGAAATAAAATGGCCAGTCTGTCCCTTATAAAACTTTACACACCCTTGCTCAAGCATAATAAATTTGAATTTAATTTGTTAAAAATAATAAACAAAAAGAAAATTATTGTTTTATTCTTGATATTAAAGTTTTATTTTATTTTTTACAAATGACCTGTCCCTTTTAAAACTCAATCATAGCATATAAATTTGCCCACCACTAATCTGATGCATACCGGTAATTAATATCAATGAAATTCATTATAATTCATATGAAAAAGGGAGTTCAATATTATTTTATGATCAAAAGAAAATGCCGTAAAGATTTTACACACATTGAAACATTTTTGTTTACCTCATCTCCAAAAACGCACAGCCCATCTGTCCTTTTCCCAAAAAATGAAACATTTGTCCACCGTGAATGTTTGTGAAACCGTTCGTGGCTGGTGCTGCAGGAAGGAGTTCAACCTGAAGCTGGCCCTGCTGAGCAACCAGTGGCAGGGCGTGGTGCGGCGCGCCCAGCAGAGGCGCGGCATCATCGACGGCCTGCTCCGCCAGTGGCAGCGCTATAGGGAGATGGTGGACAAACTGCGCAAGTGGCTGCTGGACGTCTCGCAGCCCGCTGAAGGTCTTCGGCCGGGGACCACCGTCCCCCTGCAGCAAGCTCGCTCCATGCTGGACGCCATCCAGGTTGCTAACTCGTGTTCATTTGATCCATCATTTTAAAATTTAGTCTCACTTTCAATCACGCTTGTTAGTTTTTAATCACAGTCAAACTCATCCCATTTTTGTTTAGTCCATTTTTAGTCGACTATAAATGTAGCATTTTAATTTTTATTTTAGTCCAAGAAAAAGTAAATTGTATTTGTCTAGTTTTAGTCAACAAAAACTGTCCACATTTTAGTCAAGTTTTAGTCAGGATATGTTGAACATTTCGGATCTAAAACTATTTCACATCAGTTTTTCTCTGATCTTTTTGATGAAAAACAAACTTCACAAACACACAATCACAGTATATCAACAAGTGGCTAGTATGGCTCAATGCTATTAGCCAGCATTAGTTAGCGGTCGGATTAACATTATTGATGGAACGTTATAGCCGTTGGATTAATGTTATAACTATAATTTACTTTTTTTTTAACCTTTCACTTGACAGTGTCAGTGACAGATTAGCAGAGACAAGATTTTACAAAATCATATTTTTCATCTCGTTTTTGTTCATGAACTAAAATGTCCATAGATTTTAGTCCAGATTTTATTACGTGAAGTACATTTTTGTCTCGTCTTCATTAGTTGATGAAAATGCATACAGATTTAGTCCCAGTTATTGTTTACTGATAAGGGTTTTAGTCTAGTCTAGTCTAGTCTAGTTTCAGTCCGGTTGAAAAATATGATGACAAAATTGTTTTTGTTTGGTTTTCATTGACATAATTAACACTATTGCTAATTGTTGGGCTAGGCGATCACAAAGAGCATGGATCAAAAAACATGTATGTGAGTTTTTCACGAATAACACAGCAGAAAAAACAATGTCATTGTCATTTGAATTTTCTCTTGGCAAAGGGAAACTGATGATTAAAATTGTTTTGTGAAAGAAAAATCTGATTGTCTGAAAGGCAAAAACGTGTAAATATGTTCTATTTTAAATGGTTTGTGTCCCAAAGACGTATTTATACGTGTTTTTTTTGTTTTTTGTTTTTTTTAATGTTAGAGCATACAGAAGACTTTGATGCAGCCTCTCAACTGCAAAGAATGGTTAAAGAAATGGCAGTCATTACAAAAAACGGCCAGCAATGGCAGCATAGTATAAGAGATCAGCCAGGGCCATGTTGCAACAAGCTCTTTTTTCCAGTTTTGTGAATAATGATGAAACTTAGCTGTATTCTAATGCTAATTACTGCAAAACGGAAACAAATAGAAATATACCTTTTTTCATGATGAAAGAAGTTTTTATAGCAATAGAACACAATACTCTGTGGGCCTTGCAAAATGAGTCAAAATCCAGTAAAACAGCCCGGGGAGTGAAGAGGATTGCTTCTGTGAAAAATGGCTGCCAGTGAATGAGTTAAGTGTGTGTTTTCTACCCCCTAGCTGAAGGAGAAGGTGCTGCAGCGACAGCAGGGTAGCTACATCCTGACGGTGGAGGCTGGCAGACAACTGCTGCTGTCGGCTGACAGCCGGGCCGAGGCGAGCCTGCAGGCCGAGCTGACCGACATCCAGCAGCGCTGGAAACAGGCCAGCGGATGCCTGGAAGAAATGAGGAAGCAGCTCGGCACCTTGTTGAAGGTTCATTGACGTTCCTTTTTTTTTTTTTTTTTTTTTTTTTTCCCTTTTGTTTTACGTTTGAAGCATGTAAAAGTCGGGGTGTCAAAATGAGTGCGTTCAATTTAACACCACTCCTTTTTTTGAGCATCCCTTACTTGTAAAACCTGTACTGGGGCAATTCCAGTCGTAACACAGCAGACACGTCCACGCCAAAATTTTGCATTAATAAATGTAATGATAATGCATATATTTGTGGAGACTGGGGGTTAAGTTGTATTTTACAATTTTGAAAATGTGCAAAATTTCACAATTTACCTACCTTTATGTTCAAGATTAGATAGCTCGTAATATGAAAAGGAAAATGCACTGAGCTGTCACTGTCTTACGAATGCAATTATGCCATCTAGTGGCAGAAAATTGACCACCACAAATCAATATCACACTCGTTTTTTTAATTTTAACTCAATTTTATGAATTATTATGAAATTGCTGTTTCACTGACTAAATGGTGCAGCCATATTTCTATTAGTTGAACTTTTTTCCACTTTTATGTTAGCAAGAGTAAAAAATTATTGTGCATTTAGAACAATATAAAATTTGCAATTAATCGGGACTTAACTCTTGAAGTCATACGATTCATTACGATTTAAAATTTTGACACCCCTAAAGTAAAGCGAGGACCAACATAACATACAGATGTGTTTCACTTTTGGGTCTAAAATTGTGGAATGGACTTGATGATGTGTTGAAGCTATGTACTTCTGTTAGTTTTTAAGAAACAATTAAAATGTAATATAATTCATTAAAATTAAGACTGCATACAATAAGCAATAATAAGCCTGGTGCTTCAGCCTATACTTTTTTCGGTTAATTGATTTGTTCATAAGGATGTTTGTGTGTTTTTTGTTGTTTTTTTTTGTATATGAAGCAAAAAATAAATAAATAAATTAAATATTAATTCATAAAAAAAAACATTACAGTGCATATTATCTGATTGAATGCTGATTAAATATACAAGAAGATTATATTCTATAGAATAAAATCATGAATCTGTCATGAACAATCTGAGAGTCAAAAGTCATTTTATGGACCAGATGGATTGTCAAGATATTACGAGAATTTTTACAAGAAAACATCACACATTATGTGGTCTAAGTTTAAATTTGATCTGGAAAAAAAAAAAGAAAAAACATTTTCAGTTTTTTGTTTTTTTTGTAAAAAAAATGGTATGACAAAAAGTCCAAAACAAGTTTCCTTTGTGTCATGACAGGACTGGGAGCGTTGTGACAAAGGCATCGGCGCGTCTCTAGAGAAGCTTCGGGCCTTCAAGCGACAACTCTCTCAACCTCTTCCCGATCACCACGACGACCTGCAGGCACAGCAGATGCGCTGCAAGGTGCACTAGATCCCAATAGCTGCTTTTCCGCGTTGGGACTGACTGACGTCACGCATTTTTCGTAGGACTTGGAGGGCGCCATCGAAGGCTGGACCGGAGATTTGGCCCACCTGGCCGTCCTGAGGGAGTCGCTGTCGTGCTACATCAGCCCCGAGGACCTGTGCGTGCTGCGGGAGCGCATCGATCTGCTGCATCGCATGTGGGAGGAAATCTGCCACCAGGTGACGCATGCGCCCGCAACACTTTTGCCGCTATCATAATAATAATGATAGATAGACCGATTATTGGCGCCAATATTTGTCAAAATGCGGCAGCGGCCTTTTTACGAATCTGAAGGCCGATAAAGCTGGTATCTCACTGAGCGCTGAACGCTTGTGAGCGTTTGCAAATTTAGGGTTTTCGTCAGGATAAGATGTTCACAGACAGTTTTTAAGGCAAAGATATTTCAAACGTAGACAATTTTTCACTGTCTGCGAACATCTTTTGAAAGCTTTTACGAACCCTGACAAAAACCTCAAATTAGCGACATTTGCATAAATTTGTTGCTCAGTGAGACGTAGGGAACTTTTCATTTATTGATTTATTTACATTTATATTTATTATATTTATTATTAAAAAAATAATTCCATGTACTTTTTTATTTTTTTAAGTTTAAAAAATAAAATAAAATTAAGAAATAATGTTGAAATTTTGGAAAACTTTATTTACTTTAGGGAACTATTTACTTGCTTTATATTTTGCCTCTTTCTGCAGGTGAATATCGCCTTGAAATATCAGTTATTCACCTCCTTGACTACTAATAATTGTATAGGCCTTAAAAAAAAAATCAATCTATCACTAAATCATAACCAAAGAATTGGAACAAAGTTGTGTGCAAATGCCGAAGCAAGAATTTTTAGAATATGGTGACGGTGTTGAAGATTCAAGAACCTCTGAGTACAAACTTATGTATAGAGCAAGTATGATTAACATCTAAATTATTTTAAAAAGACATGGTTTGCGGAGAATAATAATAATAACAATAATAATAATAATAGTAATAATAATAATGATGATAATAATAATTATATAGGGACCTCGCAGTAGTCACTGCTCGGGCCCTAACTAGAGCTACGAACAGCTATAAAGGGCCCTCGCATCCCAGGCCACTTTGGGATACTTGCACGTTGGTGTACTGGCATATTCTAAACCAAATTTGAAAATGCCTTAATAAACCTTAACATGGAATTTTTTTTTCCTGCCAGGTATGGTGAGTTGTGTAAAGCTCAATGAGTTTTGGTGAATGTTGAGATCTTCAAAAATCAACGTCCTTTTTTATTTTTAGGCAATGAGTTGCCCTGATTGGTATTTTTTGTAAAAGTATATAAACATCAGCGTTCGTTGGACTCATGCACAATATTGCTTTTATTGTCTATAGAGACCATCAAAAATAAATAAATAAAAAAAAGAAAAAGAAAATGTTTGGATAGGTCTGATGCCACTGAACATTTTGAGTGGTAGAAAGTAAAAGAATATTCATAAATGACTTAGTTATCACACTTAAAATGAGTATCCAAATTTTGTACAAAATACCGTGTGGGGTATTTTTTAATGTTTGCCTCAAGGACTAGGTGGTGCTGTATTTCTTACTGAATGTTGTCATAGAGATACCTTCAAGCCATGACTATAAACATACATCTCAAGTTTGAGATTTCCTTTTGCAAAGTTGATGAAACAGCTGCACTGAAACCTTGTGCACGACATCCTGTTTGTGCTACACTGCAGAGAAGACAGGAAACACAAAACCACTCCGTCCTACTTTCACCACTTGTACCTTCTGCACTGCACGTTATTTGACTTTGCCGATGTCGTTGGATTTTTGGTAGCTATCCCTGCGCGGACAGCAGGTGGCCGACAAGCTGAACGAGTGGAGCCTGTTCAGTGCCAAGTACAAGGAGCTGTGCGAGTGGCTCACCGGCATGGAGAGCAAGGTGTCGCAAAACGGGGACGTCAGCATCGAGGAGATGATCGAGCGGCTGCGGAAGGTAAAAAGCGTACGTTTTTTTTGTTTTTGTTTTTTGTTTTTGTTTCTTTTGTTTTTTTTTTTGTTTTTGGAGCGTCGGAATCTTCCATTTGAAGCCTTTGAATCATCTGGAGATGCAAAGTGGAGATTAATTTAGCCAGTTTGAAAGAAAGGGAATATTTGAAATTAGTTCCACTGTGATAGGGTGTTCCATAGGGTTCAATTTTGCTGTTTTCATTTTCTTTGTTGCTACTGGATTCCATTTTAATTGTGTTTGTTTTCATTTCTCTGATTCTTACTTTATTTCCAGCACTTTGTATTAGGGTTGTAACAATAACAGCAATATTGTGATATCGCGATATTAAAAATGCCACATTGTCGTAATGTCACGATATTAAAAAGCAGCACATCTGTTAAAAAAGCCAGGTTGATTTCTATTTGTGCAGTTCTAGCACCCTCTGGTGGCTAGTTTTTTTTGTTTTGTTTTTTAGTGCAATTGAATTTTCATTAATTTTCACAAGGCATGTTTTGGCCCTTCTATGTTTAAAATCCATGGGGTATATGCCACGAAAGAGGCGAGATGTGATTTTGCACATCAGTTTAGTTCCGAGTGGCACAAAGTCGGAAGCACAAGTATTTTGACGCATCCCACACGTCGCAAACCGAACCATGTACTAATTATATTGTAATATTGTGTGTTTTTGTTTTTTTTAGTATGAGCTATTTTTTTTTCAATATTTTGACCTTTTTTGTATCGCCAACCTCCCCACATTATCGTGATAATTATCGTATTGCGAAATTCATATCGTGATAATATTGTATTGTGATATTTGGATATCGTTACATCTCTACTTTGTATGCAGCAATGGTTGTTTTTAAAGTGCTCTATAAATAAAGTGGTGTCGAATAAGTTGGGTTGCATTCGGGCATTTTATTTCTGTTAGAGTCTATGCAATAATCAACTTTCGAGGGGGCTTATGGAGGGGGTATCTCAAACTCCTGTTGGCATTTGTCTCAAAATACAAAATTGTGGCTTTTAACGAACGACGTCGTGTCACCGTCAGGACTACCAGGAGGAGATCTCCGTGGCCGAGGAGAACAAGCTGCACCTCCGCCAGCTGGGAGAGCGCCTGGCCCAGGCCAGCCACCCGAGCAAGGCTGCCGAAATCCAGCACAAGCTCACCAAAGTCAACGACCGCTGGCAGCACCTCCTGGACCTCATCGGAGCCAGGTAAAGGAGACGGACAGTCGACCATTTCATCTCCGCGCAAATTCCAATTTCTAATCTGAATGGCATGGTCAGGGTGAAGAAGCTGAGGGAAACCCTGGTGGCCGTGCAGCAGCTGGACAAGAACATGAGCAGCCTGCGTACCTGGCTGGCCCACATCGAGACCGAACTGTCCCAGCCCATCGCCTACGACTCCTGCGACTTCCAAGACATTCAGCGGAAGCTCGACGTGCAGCAGGTGGCGCTCGGTTTGAGTGGGGGGGGAAGCCATTTTAAAACGTGTATGGAACTTAATGGGCTGCTCAATTATGAATTCTAGATCCATGTATTTCTTTTCTTTTTTTTTTCTTTTTTTTTAAAGATTATGAAGAAAATATTAATAAAGGGATACTTGACTCATTGAAATTTTTTCAGCAGTGAAAGGTGAATATTTTGTGCAGAATTAATTTGCTAACTTCATTATTTTTAATGTACAATTAATACCTTTTTAAAAGGTAATTTTTCTACTTGCTCTCGACTGATGATGACATCACCTCTGCTGAGGAAGTGGGTCACAACCAGTCACGGCTCACCTGTTTTCTGGGTTTGGTCAGTAAACAGAGCCATGAATGGAAGTCACCCACTTCCTCAGCACAGGTGATGTCATCATCAGTCAACAGCAAGTAGAAAATTTACTTTTTAAAGGTATTAATTGCACATGGAAAATAATGAAGTTACCACATTAATTATAGACAAAATATTAACTTTTTGCTGCTGAAAATTGCTCAATGAGTCAAGTATCCCTTTAATCACAATTATTTTGGTAATAATTGAAATCTTGATTAGGACGATTATAAAATTTTTGGTACAAAACAAGAACATTTTTAAACATAAAAAAATCTTAAGACAAGTACAATTCTTTGAAACAATATATTTATGTAAGTTCCTTGTGAACGAAACAAAATTTATAAAAATTAGTTATTTTAAAAATATAAAAAAGGTGCAAATGTATAAATTAAAACAACTCATAATTAGTATTAATAATCTTTTCTTTCTTTCTTTTTTGGCGATTATGCTGTTTTTGTAATTGTGGAGTGAATAATTATAATTGTACTAGAATTTCGATTAATTGCACAGCCCTAGTGGTAAGTTACAAAATGTCTTTTATAATGTGGCTTTTTGTGCTGAAGTTTTTAATAGTTTCATACTGTGCCCCCTTTTTAAAGGAACCTTGTTTCCCCCCTCCCCCTTTCCTCATGTTTTTTTCTTATTTAAGAATTTCAGGAGACTGAAAAGCTTTGTGTTGTTTTTCATGTTTCTTGGACAAGTTGTGACTCGGAATTGCCCTTTCAGGGATCAATAAACTATCCTGAATCCACCCCCAAAAATCTGTGAATCGGCGAATTTGCAAATGCAGAACCACAGGAGGTTCACATTATCTTCTATTTAGTGCAGACTGAACATGACACAATGTGCGTGTTTTTTTTGTTTGTTTTTCCTCAAGGAACTTCAGAGCGACATCGAGAAGCACAGCACGGGCGTGGCGTCGGTGCTGAACCTGTGCGAGGTTCTGCTGCACGACTGCGACGCCTGCGCCACCGACGCCGAGTGCGACTCTATCCAGCAGGCCACACGCAGCCTGGACCGCCGATGGAGGAGCATCTGCGCCTCCTCCATGGAAAGGAGACTCAAGTAACGGCCTCGTCTTTTTTGAGTTGCAAACCTCGCGTGTTGTTGCCATTGTCGTTTTTTACCGAGTTGTCTCGAGTCAGGTCATGTGACTGGAGTCTCTGATGTTTCACCAAACTGCACATTGGCATGCAGGATTGAGGAAACGTGGCGTTTGTGGCAGAAATTCCTGGAGGACTTTACGCGCTTTGAGGAGTGGCTGGCCGCTTCTGAGCAGACGGCCGCACTGCCCAACTCCTCTGGGGTTTTGTACACCGAAGCCAAGGAGGAACTCAAGAAATTTGAGGTACACAATTTATTATGTTGTCATTGTTATGGGATCAAAAGAAGCCCTAGTTTTAGAAGGATAAAAAAAAAAGAATGTTGTGATTTTATGAAAAATAATATTATGAATATAGAGTTGGAGTTTGACGAGTCCAAATCATAATTTTACAGCAGGAAAGACGTTAATTTATGAGGAAAAGTCATAAGTTTACAAGAAAAAAAAGGCAGTTTTATGAGAAAGTTTGAATTATATGAGGGGTAAAAGTTCAAGTTTCAAGAGAATAAAGTTACAATTTTAGGATAAAGTATTTTTTAAGGAAACTTCCTAGTTTCAGGAAAATTACAAGAATAAAGTAAATGTTTTCTGAGAAAAAAATATGGGGTGAAAAGTTAATAGTTTTACAAGGTGTTAAAAAATGAAAAACTTGATTTGTTTTTTTGTTTTTTTGTTTTTTTTTTTTTTACTAGGACAAAGTTGTCATTTTATAAGAAAAATGCATTTTTACGGGGGACAAAGGGGTAATTTTATAAGGGAAAAGGGCATGCTTTCAGGATAATTAAATTTGAAGTATGATGAGAATCAAGTCATAATATGAGGACAAACATTTTAAAAGGATAAAATCACAATTTCTGATAAAGAAACATATCTGAGGATAAAGTTAAAATATGAGATCACATTAAAAAAAAAAGAAGTAATGTGATAGTTTTTTTGTTTTGTTTTTTTTTTACACAAAAGTAAAGCTATAATTTTACAAGGTCAGTGTAGTTATTATATGAAGTAAAATTCATATTTAGACCAATGGAATTGAAATATTACAAATACCGGTATTAAACTTTATTTTTACAAGAAGAAAGATCGTTTTCTACAGATGAATTAGCAATTTTGTGATAAAAGTCCTCATTTGAAGGGATACTTCACTTATATAACATTATAGCATTAAAAAGTTAATATTTTCTCTAGTGATTTGATACTTTAATTATTTTTCACGTACAATTAATACTTTTGCCACTTTTGTCGACTGAAAATGACATCACATGTGCTCAGTGCTCAGGTAATGACCAATCACGGCTCACCTGTTTTCTAGGTTTGGTCATGTGACATTCACACAGCTGAGCTGTGATTGGTTGAGTACATGTGAGCGCTGAGCACATCGTGATTTCATTTTCCTTTTATTATTATTATTATTATTTTATTTATTTATTTATTTTTTTATTTTTTTATTCATTCACACAAACACGCACACAAACGTGGTCTCCCAGGCGGGGAAGCGAACCCACGCCAACTGGCACTGAAGGCTGTTCCACTGCTCCACTCAGAGCCCCAGTTGACTGCAAGTTGCAAAATGTGTTTTAAAGGTACTAATTGTACATGAAAAATAATAAAAATGTCAAATTTATTATCAACAAAGTATTAATGTTTGACTGCCAAAAATGGTTAAATAAGTCAAGTATCCCTATAAAAACGATGTGAAAATATTACAAGATGAAATCCTAATTTTTCACGAGAGAAAAATAAACCTCACTATATACACTCTGATCAAGTAGCACTTTTAGAAGCAGACGTTTTGAGCTTTGTCCATCCCATTTGTCCCGTAGGCCTTCCAGCGGCAGGTCCACGAAAGCTTGACGCAGCTGGAACTGCTGAACAAGCAGTACCGTCGACTGGCCAGAGAAAACCGCACCGACGCTTGCGGTGGCCTCAAGGAGATGGCCCGCAGCGCCAACCAGCGCTGGGACGACCTGCAGAAGAGGGTGGCGGCCATCCTCCGCCGCCTCAAGGTAATGTACAACTCGCAAGAAGAAAAAGTACGCATGTGTGCGTTTTTAGTTTGCATTTTGACAAGGACGTGTTTCTTCCTGATTGTGTAGCACTTCATCAGTCAGAGGGAGGAGTTTGAGACGGCGAGGGACGGCATCCTGGTGTGGCTGACCGAGATGGACCTGCAGCTCACCAACATCGAGCACTTCTCCGAGTGCGACATCCAGGCCAAGGTCAAACAGCTCCGGGTGAGGAAAAAAAAAAAAAACCTCGAGTGGCTGCGGAGGATTACCAAAAGGCTACTCAATCCTTACCACCATGTTCACTTTCATATTAGCATGTCGTAACAAATCAGATTTTTATTTTTTTTTGGTATCCAACGAAATACTGTACATACAAATATCCGAACAATACTGTGTATCCCGCAGTCGTTCCAGCAGGAGATCTCGCTGACCACGGCCAAGATCGAGGGCATCTTCCACCAGGGCGAGGCGCTGATCGAGAAGAGCGAGCCGCTGGACGCCGCCGTCATCGAGGAGGAGCTGGAGGAGCTGCAGCGCTACTGCCAGGAGGTCTTCGGACGGGTCGAGCGATACTACAAGAAGCTCATCCGCCTCCCCGTAAGCCCCAATCAACATTTGTCGAGACATAGATAGATATAGTAGATGGAGAGATAGATGGATAAGAATGCATGAAACTATATAGAAAATAAAATCCATAGATGTTTTTGAGGGGGCGTTTGAAATATATATACCAGAAAAAAATTATCCCGTCTTTTTTTTTTTTAATGCACAATGAATCAAAATAAAATGTAAGCACACAAAAAATGTGCCCTATTTTTGAAAGTTTTTTTTTATATTTTTGTGACCAAAAGAGAAGGATGTTTGCAAATTAGAAAATAATCTAAAAAATATATATATTAAAAAATAAAAAAAACTGGAAAATAACAAAAATTAGGCAATCAGAAAAAAATATATACTGTCTTTTTTTTGAATGCACAATGAATCAAAATAAAATGTAAGCACAAAAAAATATTTTTCCTATTTTTTTCGTTTTTTTTCGTTTTTTTTTTGTTTTTGTTTTTTTGTTTTTTTTTGTTTTTTTTAACTATCTGGAAAACTCTCCAAAATATAGAAAATAAAATTCTTAAATGTGTTCAAGAAGGATTGCAAAAATAATCTATAAAATATATTTTTTTTTAAATGGAAAATAACAAAAATGAAGCTAACAGAAAGTATTGTCTTTTTTTTTTAAGCGCAATAAACTACTTTGGCACGGTCTGTTTGCATCTTGGTGCCATGAAACTGTGTGTTATTAATTTATTATTAATATAATTTTACTTACCTACTTAAGATATTAACTTCATTAATTAATTAATTAATTAATTAATTGTGTGTTATTTTGTTTTACCTGTCTTTACTGCATGACGGATTTTTATTCCATGTATGCAGCGATGGTCATTTGAAAGTGCTTTATAAATAACGTTGAATTGCGCCAATTGCTCACAGATTTTTTTCCTGTTGAACGTGTCATCATTCCGCGTCCATTCATCTGATTCATTCTCCTTCAGCTGGCCGAGGACGATGCCGAAGCGTCCCTCTCAGACCGCGAGCTGGAGCTGGACGAGCCCGGCGACCTGTCTGGCGACCTGTCGGGCCTGCCACCGTGGAGCGAGCGCCTGGGCGACGGCTTCCTGTCGCCGCTGCCCTCCTCTGGACGCTCGGCGGCCTCGCTGGCGGCGCAGCTGCGGACGGAGCAGCGCTCGGGCCGGGACACGCCGGCCAGCGTGGACTCCATCCCGCTGGAGTGGGACCACGACTACGACCTGAGCCGGGGCCTGGAGAGCGCCGGCCGTGCCCTCAGGGAGCAGCAAGGCGAGGAGGGAGACTTCCTGCAGCGGCCCGCCTCCGCCTTGTCAGGTCAGCAGATGCCCACGTTGCCATCTTAGATTCCAGTTGACCTTCCTTGTAGGCCCTGTAAACTCGTTGCTAAATGAGTTTTTGATGGTGTTATTGCGTAATCACATAGACTGTTTTGCGAAGGAGTACTACTATGAAATCTACGTAATAATCATTAAAAATTCTTAATTTAGTTTATCATCAGGGTGGTTGTTATTTGAAAGCCAAAAAGTGACATTAGTTCACTTGGAATTGTATCAGTATGGAAAAACATAATTGAATATATCAGCACCATACATCCAGTACTAATGATGTGTCATTTTCAGGGTTATTTAACAAAAAAACAAACACTAAAATTCAAAAAACAATTTCGGTAATGAAATAAAATAAAACAAAAGTACTTTTAAAAAATAAAAAATAAAAAAATAACTAAAACTAAAAACTAAAACTAATCCTGAAACTAATTAAAACTAAGCATTTATTAAATAATTAAAACTAATAAAAACTAACAGAACCACTCTGAAAACTAATTAAAACTAACTAAATTTAAAAAACATAACTCAAAACGAAATAAAAACTAATTAAATGAAAATTCTAATACAATATTAACCCTGGTCTTTTGATACTATTTCACTTAGGGCTGCTCGATTATGAAGAAAATATTAATCATTTATTCATTCGGTAATAATTGAAATCACGATTAGGACGAACATTTGTTTTTTTGGCCTAAAACAAGAAAATGTTTAAACGTAAAAAAAAATATTAAGACAAGCACATTTCGTTGAAACACTTTAATTATGTTTTTTTTTTTTTTTTTTGACCAAACAGGATTTTTTTTTAATTACTTGTTTTAAATATTTTTTTTAAGAGTGCTACTATACACATTTAAAGAACTCAAAATTAGTATTTTTTTTTTTTTTTTTTTTTACAATTATGCCAGTAGAATAGAGTTTATTTCCCACTTTCTCTTTTTTTTTTTTTTTTTTTTAAATATATTATAAGCAAAAAAACAAAAACAAAAAAAACCCGTAGTTCATTCCTTTAACCTGGCCATCTTGTCGCATCACTGGGAATCTGTTTAGCTGTTTAGGAATGAAATACTGCCCTCTAGTGGATTATTTGTACAGCACATGTATTGCATAATATACATCTGGCTTTTCAAAAAAATGAAAAAAAATAATACTGATGGGAGATAGGCCTCAGAAAGTCAAGTATCATATATGATACATTTGGCATTACTAGTTAATGATTCAGAAAGCAAGATGGCAGCGTCATGGCCTCAGCTGAGCCCCTACAGCGTCAACAAAATGGCGGGAGGGTCAACCGTATAAAATGGCCAGTGCTGAATGTGTGTGTGTGTGCTTCATGATGTGTCTTCCAGATGTAGTGATCCCAGAGAACCCGGAGGCCTTTGTTAAACTAACCGAGAAAACTCTGAGGTGCTCCGCTGGTAGGCAACGTGCTAACAAACTTGGCATGCCTCGCCTCCGGGAATAACAAACTCACTGGCGCCTTTCGTAGATTTTCACCACTTTTGGATTTGTGTTCATGTCCACTGTCGGTAACTGATAGCAGCACTTTTCTAACACATAGGGGGGCTCTATTCCATTTCTTTTGGTCACCTCAATTCGAAAAAAAAGCTGTGACCTCACAGAAATGGAGCCGAGCCCAGCCACTTCTTTCTCACTTTGCTTTGTGTGCTGTGTGGCTATAGACCTTTTCACCACCGCGTCACTTCACGTCACGTCACGCATACTCACGGGTGGCAAAAGCTTAAGTGTTCTCACGGTCAACAAACCTTTGGATTAGGAGTGTGACAATATGTCGATATCGTGATACTGTGTTACTTTGTCTCCTGATAGATTGTCGATACGTCTACGCAAGTATCGCGATATTTGTAGTTAATATACAGCCACTATACTCCATTGTTCATTACTTTATTGAGCAATTATTTGGCCGGCCACTAGGGGGAGTGCCTCATAAGAGTGGCGGAGAAATGGGCGCAAGTCTTCAGGCGAAGAAGACATCACCCAAAAAAAATTTTCTTATCATTTTTATCTAATATATATATTTTTTTATATGTGTGTGTATATATATATATATATATATATATATATATATATATATATATATTTATTTATTTATTTATTTATTATTATTATTATTATTATTATTATTATTATTATTATTATTATTATTATTATTATTATTATTATATGATTAGTTTTATCGTGGATTTATTACCTGAGCAATATATCGATAATCGTGGTATTTTCATATTGTGAGATAATCGTTATCGTGAGCCTTGTATCGCATATCGTATCGTATCGTATCGTATCGTATCGTATCGTGAGGTTCCCATCCTTACTTTTGGATGTTGTTTGACCAAGACAGTGTGCTATAGAGCTAACGTTAGCTAGCAGGCTAGTCGTTACGGTTTGCTAAAGTACTCCAAAGCAAACATGTTATTCAAAGCTGTGACGAAATGTCTTCCACAAACTCGATGATCGGTTTACGATTGTCTCTGTTTACGACCGCCATCTGTTTCACTTCAAGTCCCTTTTCTGCCACCCGGAAGTACTCAGGCAAATGGCACCTGCAGTGTTGTTTACAATCACCATGAAAAGGTCTATAAAACCTCTTTGCTTGTTGTGTTCCCTCTTCTAGTGGCAAAGCGGTTGGGCAGGTTAGCGTCACGTGATCTGTGTACAAGCTTCCGTCCACACAGTGGCCGGGTGATGCGAATGATTTTCTACTTGCCTCACCTGTGTCGTGTCCCTGTCTGGACGGACGGCACCTTTCACTTTGGATCTTTTCACACAGATGTATTCTCAGTGATGATGTGATGATGAGTGTATGTGAATCATTTTTGTCCGCAGGAGAGGTGGCCTCGTCGGACGTTCAGCCGCCGCACGCCGACAGCAGCCGCAGCCGCACGTCGGCCGCCGTCGACCTGGATGCCTCCTACATGGGATATGTATGTTTGGTTTGGTTGGAATTCATTTAATGATTTTGTTTTTATGTTTTTTTTATTATTACTTACTATTTTATTATATATTTTTTAGGTTATACTGTATTAATAATTTAATGAAGCAATTTGTTTGATATAATGATTATATTTTTCTATTTCTGTATGTATTGATTATTATAAACAACAAATATTTAATAAATATTTCTTTTTATTTGCTTTTTATTTGTTTTATTTTATTTGCTTAGTCAGTCAAATAAAATGTGCATAATAATGTATATTACATATTTTTATTGTTTATTAAATATAAATTATATTAAGATTTAATAATAAAATATCACAGTTGTGTCTAATAATTTTGAAACAAAATATGTATTAGAAACTTATAATCAACAAATATATTACAAATATTTATTTTTATTGTTTTGTTTTGTTTTATTTTATTTGCTTAGTCAGTCAAATAAAATGTGCATAATGTATATTACATATTTTTGTTGTTTATTAAATAGAAATTATATGAAGATTTAATAATAAAATATCACATAGTTGTGTATAATAATAATTTTGTAACAGTACGTATTATAAACTTATTATTTAATAAAATCATTATTTTTGCATCAAATAAATCTACGTAATATATCATGTAAAATAAAATAGTATTATAATTGAGTAAGATGTTTTTATTGTATAATTTATGCTAGATGTTGTTTTGTTTGTTGAAATATTACATAAAATAATTTATATATTGTATAGTAATTTATATGTGTGTATATATATATATATATATATATATTATAATGAAGTAATTTATTATAATGTATTTTTATTTTATTTTAAAAATTTGTTTGTAAAAAATATACCAAAAATATACCAATATACTTCTTTGTATTAGTCATATGTATTTTGATTTATTTTTTCATATTGATATTATATACTTTTTGTGTATTCGTGTTAAACCACCATATTTTGACTTATCACTTGAAACGTCTGTAGTAGTGCCGCTGTTTTTTTTTATTTTTATTTTTTTGCGTGCGCTGCAGATGAGACTGCTGGGCGAGTGTCGCGGCAACATCGACACGGTGAAGAGGATGGGCTACGAATTAAAAGAGGAAGAGGACACGGTGGCGGCTGGACTGGCCAATCCCAGCGGCTCCGAGTCCCAAACGTCTGGTGAGTCACGCAGCATGCCGACAAGCGGCCATTTTATACGTTTGTTCTGCTTGCTGCTGCTTTCATTAAAAAGACCGTATCGGTCGGGCCCGAGTTGTCATTATCGATGACTTAGTGGGGGTTTTTTTGCCGCAGGCGTGATCGAACGCTGGGAGCTCCTGCAGGCTCGGGACCTCAGCAAGGAGATTCGCGCCAAGCAGAACCAGCAGCAGTGGCAGCAGCTCAACTCGGACCTCAACAACATCCGCACGTGGCTGCGGGAGGCGGGCGACGAGCTGGAGCAGCTGCGGCGGCTGGACCTCAGCACCGACATCCAGACTATCGAGTTCCGCATCAAGAAGCTCAAGGTGGTTGTTTCAACGTCTGGGTGTGGATTCGCGCCATAATCCGCAACCGTTGAAGAGGTTTCATGCAAAAGGTTTCTTTAGGTCTTAAATTAGAGGTTAGAGTCCACCAAAATAGAAGAATGCCTCTGATGCATGTGCAGGAGTGCCGGTTAACGCATTATCAAGTAATTTAACTACCATATTACATAAACCACAATGGAGGAAGGAGAGAGAGAAAAAAAAGGCTTCTAGCTTTAATAACACTACATTAAAAAAAAAAAAAAAAAGAAAAAAAGAGAAAGTCCCACCACATTGTGCAACTGCAGGAGGTCCGCAAATGCTATTGTTATATTTATTTAAAAAAAAATAAAAAAAAAATAAAAATAAAAAATATATATATATATATATATATATATATATATATATATATATATATATATATATATATATATATATATATATATATATATATATATATATATATATATATATTATTATTTTTTTTTTTTTTTATTTATTTTTGTTTTTTTTTTTGTTGTTTTTTTTTACTCATTGTGGGAATGCTGAAGCATTCTCACGTTATTGTGATTTTTATTTTCCACACTTTTCTCCCCCATAATTTCTTAATTTATCTCTCCATTTACTTCATCAGCATTCCGCATGCATTCAATTCTTAGAATTCAAAAATAAATAAATAAATAAAATCTTAGCATTCAGCTATTAGCATTCCGATTTCAGCATTCCCACGCAATATCTCCAGAAATTGTACTTGGTCTAGTTGTAAATTTTTTCCATTACAACTTTGATATATGTCAATTAAAAACGACTGCCTTCATTTTCATTTTTATTTGAAAAAATATTTATGCTCAGTGAAGTCTAGAAAGACGGCATTTAAAAAATATTATTAAAGAAAAGTAGTTTATGTTAAGGGATATTTGACTCATTGAGCCATTTTTCAGCAGCAAAAAGTCAATATTGTGTCCAGAATTAATTTGGTAACATTATTTTTCATGTACGATTAATACCTTAAAATACTAATTTTTCCACTTGCTGTCATCTGAAGATGACATCACCTGCACCGAGGAAGTAGGTAACAACCAATCAGGGCTCAGTTTGCTGACCAAACCCAGACAACAGGTGAGGGACCATGATCGGTCGTTACCGACTTCCTCAGCACAGTCGACAGTAAGTGGGGAAATTTAGTTTTGAAAGTTATTAATTGTACAAGAAAAATCATGACATTATCAAATTCATTCTGGAAAAAATGGCTCAATGAGTTAAGTATTAAATACAAATAATTATGGTTAGTCAGAAAGGTTGTCTTTATTTATTTATTTATTTATTTATTTGTTTTTCCATAAAAGCAATCTTTATTTTTAAGTATCAATGCACTTTCAATGATATGGCAAAACCAGGTGTCATTTTTTATGTAAAGCAGGGTTATTGCCATTATCTGCTAAATGTAAGTATTAAAGTAACTTGTAATCTTACTTAGTTACTTTTAAAATCAAGTAATTAGTAAAGTAAGTAAGTTACTTTTTTTCAAGCTAGTTGGATTGCTGTTGACATAAATACACGTCCATACCTAAACCTGAACTGAAGAAGCCTTTTGGTTTCATGATGGAACATCTTCACAACAAACAAAATAGTCGAGTTGCCTCCATTCAAACCTTTTGCAGAAGCCTAAGTTGAGAACGACTTGTTTACCCTCCTCCGAGTTTTCTTCACCGGCTCCGCTTGTGTCCAGGAGCTGCAGAGAGCCTGGGACAAGCGCAAGGGCATCGTGCTGTCCATCAACCTGTGCAGCGCCGACTTTGTGCACTCAGACACGGACGAGTCCAAAGAGCTGCAGGCCAAACTCAAGGACATGAACAACCTGTGGGACAAGATGGCCGCCTCGCTGGACGAGTGGAGGTCCTCGCTACAGGGGGCCCTCATGCAGTGTCAGGTGGGGGGGGGCATAAAATTTGCTCAGTGTTTTTGTGAACAACGTTCTGAGGCGCAAAAACATATTAAATGTCATCAGGAAATAAATATTCAAGTTCAGATGCCGTACGCCATTTTGAAAAAGCACCTGCTGATCCCCAAAACAGGACTTCCACGAGATGAGTCACGGTCTGCTGCTGTGGTTGGAAAACATCGACCGCAGGCGTAACGAGGTGGTCCCCATCGACCCCATCCAGGACAGCGACACCCTGCAAGAGCACCATAAGGCGCTTACGGTACGCAAATCCAGTCGGTGTTTATTCTCCAGGGGGAATTCCTCAACTTCAAAGCAGGGTTAATATTATCGTTTTGGAATTTACATCTGAGTTCATTTTTTTTTTTTTTTTTTTTTTATTTAGTTCGTTTTGATTATTTTCTGTTAGTTTTTTATTAGTTATTTAACAATTGGTTACTTTAATTTAGCTTAGTTTTAGTTAGTTTCAATATAATTTTTGTTCTTAAAAAAAAAAAAGTATTGTGTGAAAAAGTCAAGAACGCAGAATTGTCTCCTAGGAACGACATCATCTGACAGTGCTTTTCTATTGGCTGCTGCTAGATGACATGATTTCCCTGTGAAACACTTTCAAACTTATTCCGGTTAATATCGAAATAAAAATGCTTAAAATCACATTTAAAATCAACCCCTAAGGCTCATGTATTAAATTAACTCATTCACTGGCAGCCATTTTCATTGAAGCAACCCACTTCACTCCCAGGTGTTTTACTGGATTTTGACTGATTTTGCAAGGCCCACAGAATATTGTGTTCTAGTGCTATAAAAACATGAAACATACCACAAGAAAGATTAAAGTCTCTTCTTTCATCAGGATGAAAAAAAGTATATTTTATATTATATTATATATTTAGTATTTTTCTTAGAATATAGCTATGTTTAGGGGTGTGCCAAAAAGTCTCTTCTTTCATCAGGAAAAAAATTTTATTACTATTAATTTCAGTTTTGCATCATTTAGCATTAGAATATAGCTAAGTTTCATCATTATTCACAAATCTGTTTAAAACAGTGGGGAAAAACATGGCCCTGGTTGATATGTTATACCCTGCTGCCACCTACTGGCCGTTTGTGTAATAACTACCATTGCATTCTCTTCAGTTCAGAGGCAGCATCAAAGACTTCTTTATGCTCTAGAATTAAAAAAAAAAAAAAAACATAAAAATGTTTTTTATAAATACGTCTTTGGGAGTATGGTAATGTTTAAAATAGAACGTATTTATATGTTTTTGGGAGCAAATTAGTTAATTACCAAAAAGCTCAAATGAAAGATATTTTCGCTATAATTGTAATTAGTTTTAATTTTAGTTTTTTAAACGGAAAATGTAGTTTCAGTTCATTTTTGTTTTTATTTTATTTTCCTTTTAAAAAATGTTTTTTTTTTATTTTAGTTATTTTGTTAGTTTTCATTAAATAAAATAATAAAATAATATTTTTATTATTTTTATTTATTTTTTGGCTTCTTGAGACTTTTTTCTCTTTTTTTATCTCATGCTAGACTGGTCTGCCAAATTGTATGTTTCTAAGGGAAATAATTTTCTTTTCCTTCCCCCCCCCCCCCCGAGAATGCTCCAAGCGACCTGTCTCTATTCTGTCATGTGTTCTTAACATTTTTTTTTTTTGGGTGGGTCTACTCATGATAGACATGCCTACCAAATGCTTCCAAGACAAACTGGCTTTAAGGGGGTGAATTATTTATTTATTCATTTATTAAATTCTTGAAACATGTCTGCCAAATTCCGTTCGCTTTGTTGGCTGAATTAAAAAAAACCTCAATATCCACTGTGACGTGCGATTTTGCAGCAAATCCGTCAGGAGCTGCTGGACTCTCAGCGGAAGGTGGCGTCGCTGCAGGACATGGCGCTGCAGTTGCTGGTCAACTCGCAGAGCGGCGACTGCCTGGAGGCCAAGGAGAAGGTCCACGTCATCGGCAACCGCCTTAAGCTGCTGCTGAAGGAGGTCACCCGGGACCTGAGGGAGCTGGCCAGGATCCTGGACATGACCAGCAGTCAGCAGGTACATGAACTCCTCGCGACCAATACGCCAGAGATTCACGTGGAATGGATGCTTTCCCTTTGCAGCCTGTTCAAATGCAAATTGCTATTTTCAATTCACTATTGTTTTACATTTACACACACACACACACACATAGCAAACTCACTACGGCCAAATAAACCTAAAATAAATTACAATCAATAAACCATAATTATGTATTTTTCTTCTAATCTTTTTTTGAATATTTTTATACTTTTAATGCAATATTTGTTGTATTTTGATCCATCTTTTTCCCTAATATGTTTGTCTTTTATGTCTCATTTTTGTATTTTTTTAATTTCCTATTATTTTGGTATTTTGTTTGTATTTTTTTGTATGATATAAGTATTGTTTAGCTAATATGTTTTCATTTTCTAATACTTAAGTATTTTGCATGTAATATTTTGTATATTTAGTTGTAATATTTGTGCAATGATTTATCTAATGCTATTTTGTTTCTATATTTTTCCAGCTAATATTTGTGTATTTTTTTTTTTTTTACATTTGAAAAATTCTAATCTTCCGTTTGAAAAAATATTATTATTATTATTATTATTATTATTATTATTATTATTATTATCTTAATATTTTAGTCTTCTATATCTCATTTTTGCATTTTTTAATTTTCTATTATTTTGGTATTTTGTTTTTATTTTTTAAAATAGATTTTGTATGTTATAAGTATTATTTAACTAATATTTTTCATTTTCTAATACCTAAGTATTTTGGATGTAATATTTTGTATATTTTGTTGTAAAATCTTTGCAATATTTTATCTAATTTCTAGATTTTTCCATCTATTATTTTTATATTTTTTTGTTACATTTGAAAAATTGTCATCTTACGTTAAAAAAAACAAATCACCTTATTATGATTATTATTATTATTATTATTATTATTATTAATAATAATTTGTATACTTTGGTAATTTGCATCCTTGTTTTCTATGTTTTGATTTTTTTTCTAAATAATCTTTGTTGCCTGTTTTTTTTGTTTTTTTTAAATGAGCGTCAGTGGTACAAAATCAGACAAATTGATCATTTTGCAGTGGTGTCAATTTTATTTTATTGTTTCCAGAAAATAGTTGTATTTGTATTCTGCGCTTGTGTTCCCTCATCCAAGCTTTTTTGTCCGGACTGAACTTGAGCGTGTCCGTCTTGTGTTTTTCCACAGGATCTGTCATCTTGGTCATCTGCCGACGATTTGGACACGGGATCTGGATCGCTAAGTCCCGCCTCGGGGAGGAGCACTCCGAGCCGGCGGCGATCGGTAACGTATTCGCCTCCTTTTCCCGTCCCTCTTCAATTCCACCAGGACCTTTTGCTGCAAGAATTTTAGTAGCCCCTTTCACACAAAGTTTCCAGTAAATTTTACTATCGAAACTCTAACAGGACATCAAGATTTTTTTGTCCTCCAAAGAAAAAGCTGGGCAGTGTGAAAGGGGCTATCGATTCCCATAAAAGTAAAAAAAAATAAAATAAAATAAAAAAAATCACCCCCTTCCCATGCCGAGATCTGTCCTCAAATATTCTTCCGCTCCTCCATCTATCCTCTCTCTCACTTACCGTGCATCCTATCCAAGAAGAGAGAGCCAGTTTTCTCTTATTTTTCCTCCCATCATACCTTCAGGTTACCAGAAAATCTTTCCCATTAACCTTTCCCGGAATTCTTCCTCCTGTAGTTTAGATCCCGGGGAATGCCGCTAAATGTTTGCTTTTTAGTGCAGCAGATTTGCATTCATGAGCTGGATAATAAATGGACCTTTTCACCACGATAGCGATTGGACTTCCGGGTGGCAAGAACAATAAAAAAAATAAAATAAAATACTCAGAATTTATGTCAAGATTCTTAGTTTTGCAGATGCATACGTTGAATTTAACTAGACTTTTGCATTTGTTGATTTTGCTGTGTTTCTGGTTTCTGAAAGCATTCAAAAATGAATTATGCTATTCGGCTCATGATACTTTATGACGTATTATTGTGTGAAAGATTCTGCACATTTCGGATCGGCTGTTACATGTCAACGCCTTCTTAAAATAATCGCCCAAGTTATTTTTATTTTATTTTTTTCAGATTTTTCAGGGTGCACAAAAATCATGCATCATGAAGAGATGATTTAGGTAAACATAATAAAAAAAAATGACAGGCAAATATCTTAAGAGGGTGATGATGTGCAATGTAAATAAAAAAAACATTTTGAAAAATCAGGTTTTTGTCATCGATTTATCAAAATATATATATACATATATATATTCTTGCCAAAAATGACTCATTTGAAAAGGGTGACGATGTGCAATGTAAATTAAAAAATATATATATAATAATTTTTTTTAAAATGTAATTAAAAAAAATAATAATTATTGCAAAAAAAAACGACTTGGCCAATTATTTTAAGAGGGTGACAATGTGCAATGTAAATTACAAAACATTTACAAAAAATAAAAAATAAATCAATTTATCAAAAAATATATTTTTTTGCCCAAAAATGGCTTAGGCAATTATTTGAAAAGGGTGAAGTGCAATGTAAATTAAAAAAATAAATAAAATATATATATATATATATATATATATATATATATATATATATATATTAAAAAAAATCAACAATAATTCTTGCAAAAAAAATGACTTGGGCAATTATTTTAAGAGGCTGACCATGTGCAATGTAAATTAAAAAAAAAAAAAACATTAAAAAACAGAGCAGGTTTTTGTCATCGAGATATATATATATATATATATATATATATATATATATTTGACTTGTGCACTTATTTTAAAAGGTTGATGATGTGCAATGTAAATTTAAAAAAAACAAAACAGGTTTTTGTCATGGATTTAGTTGAGGTCAGTGGTAGCCAATCATTTTCTGCTACCCGGAAGTATCCTAGCGCCTTTTGTTTACAAACGTAACGAAAAGGTCTTACAAGCATGCTGATGCTGATGCTGATGCTGATGTGGTCTTCACATGAATAAATGAACATGTTTTTTTTTTTGTTTTTTTTTTGTTTGTTTTTGTTTTTTTCTGTGGCCGCTCGCCTTTCATTGTCACTTTGGGGAGGGACGTCAGTGTCATCGGTGGCTTCTGTCTTGATTTGCCTGGACTGAAACTTCTTTTCTTTTATACCTCCCTCCCTCCCATACCCCCCCCCCCCCCCCCCCCCATCCCCCCTTCTACCAACCCGTTCATTGCAAACAGCGGCGGGGCAAATGTAGTGTGTCACAGCGTGGAGGCCCCGTGAGCGGTCCACAGCACAGGTACATGGTTCTGTTGGTTGCTAGCGCACATCGGAAGATGATGGAAGGCGCACGGATTCGAGAACAGACTTTCCAAATATCACGCATGGCAAAATTGTCACAAGAGGTTTATACATTGGCCTTAATACTTGCAGTGGAATTACACACAGTAAAAACAAGCATTAGACCAAAATAGATATATTAGCTGTTTAAAAAAAAAAAAAATAGCGTGACCGTGAACCTTTAGTCTGCGATTCAGGCGGGGTAAATAAATGTATGATGTAACGAATTCATTTCAACGTACTTCCTTGACAGCAAAATGCCACCAGATGGCACCGAAGCAATGCAAAGCAATTAGTAAATAAATTGTTTTTACAGCTAATAAAGGGTGCTATCAATTGGAAAAAATAAAAAACTGCCAATAATAAAATTTGAAAATGTTGAACCACAAATATGCGAGGGTGCGTTGTAATTTGTTTACCCCATTAAAAAAAAATAAAAATAAAAATGTCTTTTAACAGAAAAATACATGTTCACTGATTTTTTATTTTTTTTTCCCTCCCAGTTTTTGGTAGGAAAAGTTTTTTTTTATTTTTTTTATTTATTTTATTATTTTTTTTTG